>NC_056744.1:910441869-910650004 GCF_019279795.1 Protopterus annectens | reverse complement strand
TATGTGCTGAAGGCTGAATTTCCATAAGTTTTCACTATTACTGTGCTGCGTCATTTGAATATATATTCCTTGTTATCCTCTTCAGCCTTTTCAGCTGCTTTAACCTAAGACATTTCACTCCCTGAAATATTTAATAAGATCCTTGCCCTCTGGGGGAAATGTTGCTATAAAATCAAAGAAAAGCAAGTTTTACCAATTGTTTGCCACACAGCTGGGATGACAGCATTGACCACACAGGGGTGGTAAATCAAGGTGCTGTACTTTTCTCCACAAGTTCTGCCCAAAATGAAACAGGCAGCCCTTGCTAACAGCACCAGGAATATTGCAGCATATGCTCCTTTTAACTGCAATCTCAAAATTGCATAAAATATATCATACATGAGGTGTGAGACCAGGCACACACATAAGCTCATAAATAGCCTGCCACAATATTTTATACACCATCAGGGACTTTTGTGACATCAAACAGTGAACAAGTAGAACACATTTGTTACGTATACCACACTTAATGAAGCTGTGCTGTACAACTGATGAGTCATCAGTTGTACAGCATGTTTTGATACACTCTGACAAAAGCATTAGGGGGCAATATCTCCTACGTTGAAAACCACTGGTTTAAGCAAAAGTAACACATTTACATTACTAGTTACTAAAAAAAGTAACACATTACTATTACTTCACTACTATTTTGAAAAAGTAACACTTTATATTCCTAGTTTTAGAAATTGTAATATATTACAGTAATGCATTACTTTTGTAACACCTCCCTCCCATCACTGCTCCTTGGTGAAGACCAGAGACCACTGCTTATGCAACAGGAAGACACAGGGCTGCTTGGACGGAAGGCCTCTTGTAGAAATTAGAGGACATTGTCTGTCCCCAACCAATTGCACGCTCCCTGCCAAGTGCCTTACTGAGTGTGATCATCTCTAGGGCTGGGGAGAAATTGAAAAAATGTCAATCCCCCCCAATGGCTGCCTGCATGATGAACCCACTCATTTGGATCTCAGTCAGTGAAGGGAACAAATGGAGCCATGGGTGAGAGATGATCTGATAGTAGGCAGTGGAGCAAAAGTGAAAAAGATAAATACTCATTTTTGACTTTTATTTTACGGGGCAAAAGCAGAAAAAGAAAAAAATGGAGACTGGAAACATTTTACTAAATATTTCCAATTAACTGCTATAAAACAATGCAACAAAGGTGCTAACACATGTGTCAGAGTAAGGACTTCAGTCTTCATGTCGTAATAAATGAGCTCCTTTGTTGTATTGTTTTCCAGTAATTACTGAAATGGATAATTTGACTACATGATTTCAGCAGTCACTTTTTTGCAGATATGCTGCTGCAGCCCATAAAGACGTTATTTATCCAGTGCCAGGATAATCGTGGTGAGAGGTGCTGCTTAGAAACCAGTACTGATGAAATTAAATTAAAGAATCAATTAGATTGCATTTCCTTTATTAAGAATAAAGTCTTTGCCCAGTTGCAGGATGTAATGCAGTTCATTTCATGCTCAAACTCTTATCCCTTTGCAGAGAGCAGCAAAGACTTATGAAGATAAGTATGCAGACCTGTACAAACAGCAGGGTGTACGCAGCTGTTTTCTGTTGACAGTTAAAGGAGGACATTTACAAATACTGGAAGGCATGATTTTTAGGGACAAATAGCATCTGGGATTCAGAAAAGCTTGACATCAGGTGGAAACATTAACATGATCAGCCCTCCCCCCACACGGGAAGCCTTTCTTATTCTTAGACAACCCTACCAGTGAAGGTTAGTAACAAACCATATCCGTATACAGGAAAGAACATCAGCTTTAATAAAACAACCAAACTGACTAAGCGATTTCACCCACAATTGGGCTTCATCAGAGTCAGTGTAAAACAACAGAATTAACATTTATATACCAATTAGTACTAATTAATTGTACAAATTACACTCTAATTGTTTCATACATTTAACCCCCAAGCATCCAGTTCCCATCACATAAAAAGTAACCACCTAGTATGTAAGTAAAACTTGTTGGCTATACTAAAGCTACTGCAAAAATTTAAAAATAATTCAACTCACTCGTTCTGTTAAAATACAAAGATAACACTAGACATGATTTTAATGTTATATAAACATCTAAAATATGCATACATTATAAAAACTGTGATTTATATTTTAATACACATGCTGTTGAAATATGTCATTGATGCTTGTTGCATTAAATGCATCCAGGGGTAACTGCCATAAACATTACCTCACTTCCAGTAAAGTTTTAAAATCTCCAAAATCGCGTTTTGGCAGTCTATCAATGACAAAAATAAAAAACATTTTAAAATTACTGCAATTCTTAATATGATTAAATAGGGCATTAGTAGATTTTTTTTTTATTTTTAATTTCTCTATTATGCTCAAGTATTCGTAATCTCAGTTTTTTTGTGGTCATACCCACATAAAATGCAGTACAGGATAGACATGTAGCCACATACACCACCATATTTGTCTTATAGTTCCAATACCCAGGACATTTTAATGTCTTCTTGTAACTACATATCTGTACGTATGGTCTATCGTTAATAAATTTATAAGTGCTACTATTGCATTTACCCATCCTAGCAGGTCTCTAACTAGTTGTCCAAGACAATTGTTCAAAAATATCTTTCAAGTTCTGACCTCTACTATTCATAAACCTTGGAACACATCCAATTGCATCTTTTACTTCCTGAGTAAACACACTGTCCCATACAGAGTCCCCCAGATTCTCAAAAGCTTGCACGGCGTGCATGATTAGTGTAAGAGGAAATTTTGCCAATATGGCAGCCGAGCAATCCATGTACGTGCTTATTTGATGTGCACGAGCACTCTAGCACTAGTGCTGCACGTTCCCAGCCCCCGTATGCAAATTACCCCATTTGCAGGTGAAAACCATGCAAATTAGGTAAATCTGCCATCCAGGAAGCAGGAATCAGGACTAGCGTAATATGTAGAAATGTACCCAGTTAGTAACTGAGTACGGTACTGCAAAATCCAAAACGGAGCTATGACAGCCCCAAATAAAGACTGCATATCATTGAGGAAGCATGCCAATGGCCAAGTATATTGGCATTGCAAACAATACAAAAAAATAAAAAAATCAATCTTTATTTTATTTTAAGCCGATCTCGGCTGTT
The DNA here is from genome assembly GCF_019279795.1 of Protopterus annectens. Classification (NCBI taxonomy): domain Eukaryota; kingdom Metazoa; phylum Chordata; order Ceratodontiformes; family Protopteridae; genus Protopterus; species Protopterus annectens. The sequence continues at coordinate 910,646,845 of NC_056744.1, read as the reverse complement.
TAAGCATAGGGTAGCAGTGCGCAAACGGGATCGGGGGGAAATAATAAAATAAACCTAAAATAAGCATTCTAACTAAAATCAGTATTCTGCCATGCAAGTCAATGGCAGGTAGAAGACAACCTGGCCAGTGAATAGTGGTTGCTAAGGGGGGAGGCTCAGTGTGAGACATGTAACTATGCATTAGCAAGCAATCCTACGCAAATGAGGGGAAGGATAGTGAATCCCAGTTTTCCCCAGCATCTGAGGCAGGTCCCAACAGTGTAAGAGTATGAATAGCTGAGTGCAAGACTTGGAGGTAGGTGACATCATGGGCGTGTGTGTCAGGCATACTGTAAGTGGATTGGGGACCTGTGGATTGAGTTTGCACCTATCGTAGCACAGCTAAGCTAGGGAGTGTGGCTAAACCTGCCTAGCACTCTTTACAAAGTGTAAGCGGGTATGCACTCCACGCACCGGATTTTACAGGAAGAAAAAAGAAGTTAAACCAAGAAATAGCAGCAGTGTGCACATATGAGCACTTCGCACAGCGTGCACACAGGCTTAAACAGGATGGCAATGGGAAGGGAAAAGAGCAGTAGAAAGGTAATCAAGGCGAGCTAGCTTAGCTGGCAGGTGAAATGTATCAGAATCAGCCAATTACACAGGCAGCAGACCAGCCCAGAACACTACTATAAACTAAGCCAACACCTTCCCCTCTGGTTTTTCCCACACTTTGCACCACCAGTGTATACAAGTGGGGACATTTTAACAAACAAACCTACAAAATGAGAAGGGCTGCAGCAGGCAACAAAGAACAACATGTGCAAGAGGCTGATGGTGGTGAGGATGTGAATGCTGCCAAACAACCCACAATGAGGAGACGGAAAAGAGAGCACAGACCCAGGGTAACCTATCAGGGGCTACATGAGGTGGAGATAGTGGAGCACTATAGGGTGGACAGAGACCTCCTACAGCAAATTGTTGAGCTGTGCCAGCCACACCTGACACACTAAACTGACTGAAGGAAACCCATCCCAGTGGACACCAAGATATGTGTAGGCCTAGGTATACTAGCCACAGGTACCTTCCAAAGCACAACTGGGGATATCATGGGGATCTCACAGGTATCAGCATCCAGAGAATTTCCACCAGTTCCTGGATGCCATGTCAGCACATGCCAGTGAGCATGTATATTTCCTCAACACCCGTGAGGTGTTGACCAGCAATATGCGTCTCTTCCACCAAATAGCAGAATACCCTGGGGTAGTGGGTGCTATAGACTGCATGTACATATGCATCAAAGCACCACCCAGTGAGCAGGGTAAGGCCTACATCAACCACGGGGGCATCCACTCCATCACCTGTAGCTATGGTATGGATGTGAGCATGCAAGGGAATTGGGAGGTTGAATGTTATGGCAGCAGACAGTAAACACCTATAGTGGCACCATGACATCTGTAACACATACTGGAGTCACTATAGTAGCCAGTACTACACAGGGTGACAGACCCCACTGCAAGAAATGTGCTGTGCGACATGTGTAACCATATGACCCACACAAGCCAGTCAGGACAGTTCACATACCCAACAACAGTCTCAGGCAGCAGGACAGGTGTAGACAAATCCAAACAGAGCCTGTGGCATGGCCCCAGAATGATGGCTATGGTTAACCCCCCAGGCCTACACAGACAGACCACAGCATGGCAGGCAGTGGGATGTTAGTTCTGAAGGGTAGGAAGACAGACAATAATATGTAGGACAACCAAAGCCATGATCTATAGTACACTGGTATGCCTCTAGTCAGCATGATAGTTAGCAATACAGAATGAAATGGAGTACCTAACATACCAGTATGGTCATAGCAAATGTGTACATGTTTCACGTGTGCCCCCTACATCCTACATAGTAATGTAATAACAGTCAGGTGTGCCCCCAACCCTGTGTAGAAATGTAGAAACAGTTAGGTGTGCCCCCCACCATCCTACATAGTAATGTAATAACAGTCAGGTGTGCCTGCACTCCTGTGTAGAAATGTAGAAATAGTCAGGTGCTCCCCCCATCCTACATAGTAATGTAATAACAGTCAGGTGTGACCCCCTCTCCTGTGTAGAAATGTAGAAACAGTCAGGTGTGCCCCCCCCCGCTATACAGAAATGTAGTAACAGTCAAAGCCAAATGATCGATGGATACCCTGCAGAGACAGAACCCTACCTGTTGGTGTACAACACAAAGATCAACTACCTGGACATGATCCACAGATTCAATACAGACAGCCATACTGGGCGTGCTCACACACTTAGAGAAACGAAGGCAATGTCAGTCTACAACATACTGAAAGTTCATAATGGGCATGCTCACACACTGAAACACATGAAGGCCTTGACTGCAAACACCAGTGGACCAGACATATCTGGCAGTTTCAGTTGTTAGTGCAGACAGTCGTCAGTATGCACCACTAATGCCTTGCACACACAGTGGATAGGAATACAGACATATATGTCAAGACAACACACTATAATACGCTAAAGGTAGATGTACATAGATGTGTGGAAGAGGGTCACTGTGCCAAGGAGCCATCCAGGCCTGACCCACCCAGCACATAGCCAAGGGGCCCCAAACACATAAGGTGCAGATGTCATTCACTGCAGATACTAACCACCAGTATCTGTCAGCATTACAGACTATGTGCTGCACATGCCAGCCGTGCAAGATGACTGTACAAGGAAGTAGTCATCTAGCAGCCGTATACACGTACCTGTGACATATGGCCCCCTGTGTGCCTGCATGTGGCATGTCAACCCGTACATGAATGGGTTATGGCCCATGCGCACACTGCCCTCCCCATAGCCCTACTATGGCAAGTCTGCTAAGGTAATCCAATGTAAAATACACCTTTGGGAGAGTTGTAGCCCAGTATTCTCCATGGCACGTCCCATAACTGTGTATTGCTGTAGTGTAATAAACTAATTAGGTAGGAGTTCTAACCCAGACTTGCCAACTGTGTGCATGTCTCTCTGACTCTGTAGAGACCAATGCTTTTTAGAGTACTCACACTCCTCACAATTCATATAGTCAACTTTAGCCAGGATGCTGATGTCACCCACCTAGAACTACACCTCTGGGAAGATTGTTTCCCAGTAATCTCTGTAGCATGTCCTGTGACTGCATACTGCTATACTGTGATAAAGTAGTTGGGTAGGTGTTCTAACCCCAGACTTGGCAAGTTTGTGTGTGTGTCTGACTGTGTCGAGAGCAATGCATTTTAGGGTACTCACACTCCTTACAATTCATATACTCAACTGTGGTAAGGCTGTTGATGTCACCCACTTCGAAATTACACCTCTGAGAAGGTTGTTGTCTAATAATCTCTATAGCATGTCCTGTAACTGTGTATTGCTTTAGTGTGATACAGTTAGGCAGGTGTACTAACCCTGGGCTTGGTGCATGCCTGTCTCTGGTTGTGAGAGAGCAATGCTTTTTAGGGTACTCACACTCCTTACAATTCATATACTCAACTTTGGCAAGGCTGCTGATGTCACCCACCTAGAAATACACCTCTGGGAAGATTGTTGGCTAGTAATCTCCATAGCGTGTCCTGTAACTGCGTACTGCTGTAGTGTGAACAAGTAGTTAGGTAGGTGTTTTAACCCCAGACTTGGCAGCTGTGTGTGTCTGTCTGTCTCTGGTTGTGTAGAAATCAATGCTTTTTAGGGTACTCACACACCTTACAATTCATATACTCAACATTGGCAAGGCTGCTGATGTCACCCACCCACCTAGAACTACACCTCTGGGATGGTTGTTGCCCAGTAATCTCTGTAGCATGTCTGGTAACTGCGTACTGCTGGAGTGTGATTTAGAACTGTGGTAGGGTTCCATCTCCACCCATGGCAGTTCTGGATGTTTTTTTGTATGTTTTAATGTCTGTGTATGGAGCAATGCATCGTAGGCTAGTCACTTGCAGTACATTTCAAATGCCCTACTTTGGTAATCCTGCTGATGTCATTCATTGTGAAATGCACCTTTGAGGAAGGAGTACTCCAGTAATCCCAGTGGTGCGTCTTAAAACAGCTCCATGCTGTAGTGTGATATACACCTCTGTCAGGGGTTCTATACCCATGCATGTTGATTGTGGATGTTTTGTGTGTGTCTCACTGTCTGTGTAGGGAGCAATGCATTTTAGGCTAGTCACTCGCAGTACATTTCAAATGGCCTACTTTGGCAATCCTGCTGATGTCATTCAGTGTGAAATACACCTTTGGGGAAGGAGTACTCCAGTAATGTCCATGGTGCATACTGTAACTGTGTAGTGTAATAAACCAGTTAGGTAGGGGTTCTACTCCCAGACATGACAGGTGTGTGCGTGTGTGTGTGTGTGTGTGTGTGTGTGTGTGTGTGTGTGTGTGTGTGTGTGTGTGTGTGTAACTTGTGTACTAGGAGGGTGTGTGTGTGTGTGTGTGTGTGTGTGTGTGTGTGTGTGTGTGTGTGTGTGTGTGTGAGAGACACCTGGGCCCAATGTGGGGAGGGTTTTGCAAAATTATTATATAGTGGCCCTAGTACATATCACAATGCCCACTGTACAGGGATAACAGCTGTGAAATAGCCGAGAGGCTGGGGTGCATATATCCATACCCATACATGTGACATCTAGGCCAGGCAATCACAGTTAGCAACCCCAGCATTACCCAGACCACACTCCCACCCATGTCTCATACACACACACATGCCCAGGCAGCAGCCAATATGTGGGTAGTACACTGCATATTGGTCACTGATAGTAACTATGGAGTGATATCAGTGGGCTACAGAGGGCATGTCACCCTCCCCATCTGTCCAATATGCACATACATGCAGACAGTGCACCTCCCCTATGTTCCTCAATGGACACCTGCACCACCTGTGGTGCCTTCACGTGACCCACAACAGACATACCATGCTTGACAACATGCCCTGTATGGACAGATGCCACTAACACCAAAGAATGCTGTTAGCATGCTATCAATGTAGGTGCAGGGCAAACCTGCTGCCCAGTACCAGTCCCTGCCACAGATGGGCAAGAGTGGCACATCTGATGATAATCTGTGTTCACAACATGGGCCAGACACCCCAGGTGCAGTTCCACATGTCACTGTACATGCATGTGGGAGGTGTGCACATCCTAGACACTGTCCATGGCATGGTCTAAGGAACACATACATGACAAGCAATGCACAGCATTGGCCACACACAATAGTCACTCAGGTGACTGGATGGGGGATACAATACCCACCTGTGTGGGCAAATGCAGAATCTACAGCCCTGAGCCACAATGCAGACCATTCTCATGTGGCCTGATGCCAAGGTATACCCATTGCCTACCCATGTATAGCCTGCTGGCACAGTCGACCACCACACACCTGTGCAGACATGCACACATGCATGTCAGTACTGGCACCCTGTGTGTTTGTGTGTGTGTTGTATGGTGCGTATGTCCGCATCCACACTCACTACAACCCCCATGTGCATACTGAAACATGCTGTCTGATGTTTGACACCTTCTCATACTCTTTTCCCATACAACCTCCATATGACCCATGTGGTGCATGTGATACCTGCACTATGATGTGTTGTAGCAATCCCACTACTGATGAGATGTACTCTTGGCCCTGTCAAGTGTGTAAATGTGTGTGCATCCCTGTGAGAGTGTGGCTGTGTTCACGCTGGCACCTGTTCATGCGGACAGGCACGTGTACGTCACCTACCGTATAGCTACCTTATCCCTGTTGCAGATGTCACTCACCATCACATATATGTTCTGAGTGCTCCTCAACAGGTAACCCATGTGGTGCATCCAATAACTGCATTGAACTGTGATAGCACTACATAGTTGTCAGGGGAGTTAATACCCTGTGCTGGCAGGTGTGTAACACAAACATGCTTCAGTTTTACTCTCCCACCCTTCCCTGACATGTATTTACCTCTGTCTGACTCTCCCACTCCATCTCTGGTGGATGTGGAGACCCACACCTGCTTTTCTTAGGCAGCAGCATGTGTATTTTAAGTGATGTTCATGATCAGCTGATGGCCTTTGCATGAATTGCAGCCCTTCCATAGCTGATTGCATGAGGAACAGCTGTGGTAACATTCCCATAGCCAGTTTCATGGAAACACACTCCAGTATCTAAGAACATCATGGTGGTGTTGGCCCTTTTCATTCACTATGAGCAGGAACTAGATCTGTTGTTAGGCAAACGGCATCTCAGATGGATTGGGGATTTACCTCTAACAACATACACTGTGGAAAGAGGGCAACAAACAGAAGGGAGAAGTGCTGGACCTGACTACATGCTGTAAGTGCTGCTATACTGCATTTAGAGTAATGTTGGTTTCACAGTGTTTGTCTGGATATGGCTGTCATACATATCTCAATACCTGCCATGTCAATCCCATGTTTATGAGGAATCCCCATCTGCAGGGTTATCTGCAGACTGGGCAGTGTTGTGCCTTTGGTTTCATATGTTACCCACAGAGTATCTATCTCTGGACTGCAGAAGGTAATTTGAGGATTGCAGTCTGTAGATAGTGAAGGCCATGACAGTTACTGACTTCATATCTCTCATAGGACATATGCTGTAACAAACCCCATTACAACAGTAAATGTATGAGGTTATCACAGCAACATGTCAATATTGGCCCTGTGTATGCGCTCCCAGCCACACCTCTGTCAACCTTTGTACATATGTTGTGCAGGAGGTGGTACATATGTGCTGTACACCATAATTAGTGTCATCATATCTGATAACAAGCCAGTGATATATCAGACTGCTACACATGTTATGTACAGTAGGGGTTATATTTCATGACATAACCTGGACATTCTGTGGATGTTTGTACAGTACTGAGGTCTGTGTACTTATGGTGAATGTCAGCAGTGTGTGTATTGTTAATATGTACTTTAGTCTGTGTACAGACTGTGGTAGATGTCATTTTTCTAGTTCCCTTCCTATCTGATGTTACATGCTGCCCCACTGTATGGTACCGTATTGGTGTACATGTTTGTAGGGCCATACACACACATGTCCCATATCACAGACAGCCATCAGACCAAACTGTGTAGCAGCCCAGTATATGCAGGGTCAGTCTGTGAGTGGCACATATGAGGATGGCGTAGAACAGATATGCCATATACTGTAATATTATGCTAGCTTACCAAATGTGGTGTTGGCTGTGTTCACATTGGTTGTGGTTATGCACTTTCACACTGGTGTATCTTACCCTGTGCTGTGACATGCCTGTTGAGCCTGCTATATATGCAGGTACATGTGCATTCCCCCATAGGAGATGTAGGTCAGTGTTGAGCCAGTCTGCCTGTAGCCTGCACAGTGCATTGTTACATGCCTAGCAGCTTAGTGTACTTACCCAGTGAGATGTCATGTGGAGATACTTGCCAGATGTACTGTTGCTGAGCCTCCCTTACAAGTCATGTATGTCAGACAGAGCAGTGGGATGTTGTACAGATGTATGCCAATATCTAGTGGGTAGTATGTGGCCATGGCACACCTGTACCGGTGGTCATTATGTGTCAGGCCAGACAGGAGTGTGTGAATGCATATCTTATGGTGGCAAATGTATACCAGTCTTTATGTGTTATACCCATCTACATGGCTGTCTACCTCCATATTGTTAAGCATGGTACACATGTGCAATAAGGGCTTATGTGTATACCTCTGGACTGTAAAGGGCATGTCAGAATTTCCACATATAGTGGCCAATATCTCTGCTGCTGTCCACGGGGGCATTACATGCTAGCGGTGGTATTTTAAAATGATTTCCTTAGGATGTCTGTCAGTAGCCAATGGCACACGTTATAAGCATATGTGACCTCCTACACACACCATGTCTGTGAAGACAATCCCAATGACAGTAGCAATAGTCTACTAATATACCTGCTATACATAAAAACAAAAAAAGCCAGAACAAACTGGCAACCAACTCTCTTTAATAGTTCCAATCGATTTTGAAGCGCTTTTCGGCTGATACAACAGCCTTCATCAGAATACAAAAAACACACAAACCAGCTCATTTAAATAGTAAAATGCCAAAAATGGTGCCAAAATAAAAAAACAATTAATCAATTAAAATACCATTATATCTTAAAGTTACTTAACCCTATTATGTTAAAATAAAATATAATAATAGTAATCAAGAAACATTTATACTCATCAAATGCGCAGTATTCTGTTATCTGCTTAAACTCCTAAGTCTCAGCAAACTGCTGATAGAAATTGCATCATAGGTTCATAGGTTCATAGGTTCATACTAGGCTATCTGCCCAAGGGCATTTATAAGCCTAGCCCATAGTTATGTGGCTTTCGCCACCCCTTTAGTTTGAATAAAAACTATGCCTATCATTTTTCTGTGCCTCTGTCAAGCAGTGACACTGAAGTAATCCCTGGGGTATATCTGCGATCTCCCATCCATTGGTCAAGATTCCTCTTGAACAAGGCCAGCGAGGTGCTCTGCCTCACATGTACCGGGATTTTGTTCCACAGCATAGGGAGTCTCTGGGTGATGAATCTGTCCCTCCAGCACATTCTATTTATAACCGTGTCAAGGTTTAAGTCTCCGCCTTGTGGTTCTGAGGGATCTAGATTTTTGAGGTGAAGCATATTCATCAAATCTGGGTTTGACATGGCCTTATATGTCAGGCACAGGTCACCTCTGAGCAAGCGGTATGAGACTGAATAAAGCTGGAGTTCTTTCAGTCGGGCAGCATAAGACATATTTTGAGACCCTTTATCCTTTTGGTGAGGAACTTTGGGGCCTTTCAAGCTGCATCAGGTGTCTGGTCAGATACATTCGAGCGGGCATTGTACTCAATCATAGGTCTAATGAGTGATGAGTACAGGGGCGATGACCTCCCTTGATCTAGATGTGAATCCCTTCATGATCAGGTGGGCGATATAGAAGGTTTTCCTAACTACTTTAGCAACATGAGTGTCAAACGAAGACTACTGTCAACTTGGGTCCCCAGATCCCTGATGACTTTTTCTGTGCTCAGTGGATTGTCACCTATATGGTAGCTAGGGTAACCTTGTTTTTCCCGAAGGGTATGACTATGCATTTTTGGCGTTTAACTTCAGGCCATGGCTCTGGCACCAGTTATCCGTTTCTGTGAGGCCCTTCTGGAGGATATCTGTGTCAGATGTGTTTTCGACTATGGCCCAGTTTGCAGTCATCTGCAAACTTTGTCAGCCATAACCCTCCTGTGTTTGCTTGTACTTCAGAAAAGTAGATGCCGAACAAGAGTGGACCCAGGACTGAGCCCTGTGGGACACCACTTGTGACAGGCTTTGAGTCTGACATGGCTCCAGCAACTCTGACCCTGTGGGTTCTGTCGCTAGCCAGTTTGCAACCCATCTTGTGATGTATGGGTTTACATTCAAGCTGATGAGTTTTTCGATGATACCTGAGTGGGGTATTGTGTGAAGGCCTTTGCCAGGTCGAGGTAGGCTGTATGGACTGCCTTTCCTCATCAATGGCCTTGGTGACTGTCTCAAAAAGTCAACCAAGTTTAAGAGGCAGGATCTGCCTTTGACAAAGCCAAACTGGGTTGGATCCAAAGTCTGCAAGTTCCCTATGTCTTTATTTATGAGTTCCATTATGATCCTCTCCATGGCTTTGCAGATAAGGCTTGTCAAGCTAATGGGGCGGTAATTTCCAGGGTCTGTGGAGGCACCGCCCTTATAAAGTGGGACCACAGTCGCCGTCGCCACTCCTTGGGCACGTATCCTGAGGTGAGGCTAAGATTAAACAGCTGTCCTAACTGTGGGTTTAATTCCTCGTTGAGTTCATGAAGCACACAGCGGGGACACCATCCGTCCCATGGATGCTGTGTTTTTGCCTTAGTGAGGGCAGTTCTCACCTGGGCGTTGGAGATGTTTGGGGGCTACAATCCTCTGGAATAGATATCTCTCCTTTTGGGGGGGGAGAAGTTTGCACTGAACCTGTCAGCCAGTATGTTAGCAATGTGTGTAGGTTCAGTAATTTTCACATCATTTTGAACTAATTCTGAGCATATCTGGGAGTTTCCTCCTAGGTTTCTAACATAGCTAAAGAAGGCCTTATGATTGTCTTTAGAGTCCTTGGCGATTTTCTCTCAAAATTTGCCTTGGATGATTTTATGAGAGCTCTTAGTTTTTACTTATAATGATCAAAGGTGTCTTACCTTTCAAGGATTTTGCTCTATCTTGTAGTAGCTTCCTCCTTTTGTTGTAGAGCTTGTTTATGGCTGGGGTCCACCAGACTGGACGCTTGCCTTTGGTACAGAGAGTCTTAGTTTTGTTTGGGATTGCCTGATCCATGCAGTCCTGTAGGTGCTGGTAGAAGGCATTTGTAACTGATTCAGCGGTTTGAGTAATGTTTACCACTGGCTCAGGGGCCTTAAAGGAGACCACACTAGTTTTTAGAAGTGTGAAATCGGCTTTTGAGAAGTTTTTCACTGTGGTCTTTTTGTTTCAGGTGGGGGCGGGATGAGGACCTCCAGCGAGATTAGTTTATGATCTGATCTCACCAGTGAGGGGTATACTTCGGTGTTGAACATTTTGATCCCATGTTCGTGATGATGAGATCAAGTATGTTTTCACCTCTTGTGGGGATGGTGACTAGTTGTTCCATGGCATTTGAGTTTATGAACTCCAGGAATCTTTGGGTTAGAGTGTTCGGGCTTGAGTAGTGTTCCCAGTCTATATTAGGGTAGTTGAAGTCACCTAGTATGATGGTGTTTGGAGATAAATTTATCCCCTCCAATGTTTTCAGGAAGGCCATGTGAGGTTCCTGAGTTTGAGAGGGTGGCCTGTAACATGCTACAAATTGCAGAGCAGTCTTGCCTATGGTTAATTGCACCTGGATGGTCTCCGATGCATCGTGCGTTGCCACCAACCTTGAGGTGTGGGTGTCCTTTATGAATATGGACACCCCTCCTTTCTTGGTGTTGTCCGGATTTTGGGGCGGGCGTATGATATGAGGTGAAACCTGTTAGTGCTGGGGTGCTCTCAGGAGCCTTGAACCAGGTTTCTGTCACAGCACAGACATCGATGTTCTCCATATTGAGAAGGGCCTCGAGTGCGTGCATCTTGAGATTGAGACTTCTGGCATTGAGCAGCATTACCCTTAGTTTTTTCCTTTTTGGTGTTCTAGGGTGGTAGGTTTAGAATTTGAGCCTTGCTTAAAAAGGCACTATGGGGTGGCAAGAGCCTTTGCCAATATCCGGAAGCCCAGGGTGACAGGTGCAAGCCGTCCCTTGCAGCAGCGTGGCTTGTCCAGCATGTCATCCCAGGCAGACAGACATTGATCCCCTTTGAATGACACCAGAATTTAAGCCAATTATTAAAGCTGATCATCTTATCACTGTATTGTGGCATCATTCTAGGTGAAGGTAGGATACTGCTCAAGGTCAGGGTCATACCTGCCTGGGCTACATAATCAGAGAGCTCCTCGGCGTCCCTTTCATGTAGTCCAGGAGGTGCGTCTCAGGTCGTTGACACCAGCGTGGACAATGACTGAGTTGTACTTGTACCTGCTGTTGAGAGACCTGAGTGCTTGCGTTATGTGGCGGATTCTAGCCCGACAGGCAGCTTACTGTGACCTTCTCCTTACTCAGTCTGGTGAGCGGGACGTCAGTGTGCCTGACTATGGAATCACCAATGACAAGTGTGTCTGGCATTTTGTTTGGCCTTAAGGGCTGTGACTGTTTGACACTCTGACTGTGTGGTCTATGTGTTGCATGTGTTGGGTCGTGAGGTGGTAGTTGTTTGGGTGTCTGCTTTGGTGGCCTCTGCTGTTTTGGTAAATTTTTGACCAGAGCCTCCGAGTATGTCTTTGTGTGAGTATGTGTATGATTTGAAGTTGTGATGGTACCATGTGTGACTGGGTATGTATTGTGTGTGGTTGCCTTCTCCTCCTGTCTGGTCTTGCCAGTCCTATGTTGAGAGAGCTCAACCTCCAGTTTGGCCGTATAGTTGCATCTCGCATGTATTTGTGTTTTGTGGGAGAAGGAGAGGATTGTCTGTGTACATGAGGCAATTGTAACATTGCCTCAATATTCCCAGGTTCACCAGTTGAGCTGGAGAGGACACTAGCAACTGATCCCTCGACATACTAGAAGTAGTAGATAAAGAACTTTCAAAGGACTCCGGGGGAAGTGGGTTTTGGGCTGGTGGGGTACTATCTATAATAAGAGTGCTTTATCAAGGTGCAAGTACTGTAGGAGTAAGTGCTAGGCTTTACAGATAGAGAATAGTCTACTTGGGAATCAAGTAGAGATGAACTTTTCAGTTATAGGATATGCTGGTTAGATCAGCAGTACAGTTTAGCGTGTTTTATACATAAATGCAGTACATTTATGCAGTACAGTTTAGCGTGTTTTATACATAAATGCTTTTAAGTGGCTAGCACACTTGAGTGTGTTAGCCTACAGGTAAAATTAAGCAACAAATAACTTTTTAAGAGTGCAAAACAGTTAATCAACACAAAAACAGTTTAAATAGAATGCAGAGCTGTATAAACAGGCTAAGATGCAGTCGCTAAGCAGTAAATATTCAAAAAGCCAGAAAAAAATACTTAAATCAGTTATAGCAAATACAGTTATAACAAATGCTCTGAAATATACTGTATATTTCCAATATGTTTGAGGTGCAAAGCCACCAAGTATAAGAGCAAGACACCAACAGGGAGGGAGGGTGGGACAAAATAGCCTAAGACAACAAGCTATGAAAGTTTTTAAACAGAAAAAGATTTCTGAAGATTCTGAATAGACAAAGTGCTTTATATCATACCTGCTACACATACCTGACACCCCCTTTCACTATGACTTTGGGACTATAGGGGCTGGGGTAGGGCTACACTCCATGTCCAGGACATATTGTGGAAATATATATACACATACTTATCCAGACAGCCATATATATATGTTTACACATGTGTAGTACTTCAAATTACCACTGTCATGGCAACCACCCACTATAAATCCCTACATTATGTGGATGTGGTCACTTTACATTTCCTGTGTGATAAACATCCTTCCTGTGTGTGGGCATCAGTGTTACAGACTGCAGGTAGCAATACCTCTTACAGGAGAACTGGCACACTCAGGGCAGCTACATATTTGTAGGAGGTTCAGGAACTACAGGCAGAGTTTGAGTAGAGTTGTGTTATGCTTTGTATAGTACTGGTGATACAGGGTGTGTGTGTGTGTGTGTGTGTGTGTGTGTGTGTGTGTGTGTGTGTGTGTGTGTGTGTGTGTGTGTGTGTGTGTGTGTGTGTGTGTGTGTGTGTGTGTGTGTGTGTGTGTGTGTGTGTGTGTGTGTGTGTGTGTGTGTGTGTGTGTGTGTGTGTGTGCATTCTAGTTTACCTTGGAATGCAGTCTCTCTGCATAGCTCACAACTGTGGGCCTATCCTCTTGCTGGACAGAGGTATGCCTATTATGTTTTGTCTGTCCACCACACAGGTCCTTTGTTACATATTACACTGGCAGTGGGTGCGTTGAGTGCTATCAGTACATGGCTACATCCATTTCTGTTTCTAACCTCAATTCCCTGACTATGGGTATATTGCAGACTATCCTGTAACACCAGCAACTTGTTAGTGTATGGCAACAGTTTTCCATACATGTGCCTGTGTTCCAGCCTCTGTCCTCCACCTACATACCAAACTTTGCACATATGTCATGCTGTTGGGGGTTGTTCTGTAGTGAGCTGTGAGTATATCACACTGCCATTGCTGTCATCAGTCCACAGCTGTTGTATCCCCCACACATACAGTGGGGCTGGGGCCATATATGGGTGGGTGTCACTTACACAATACATGTGTGCCCTTAAGCACTCCAAAGTCCAGTGTATGTAACAGTGGAATATGGCCTTGTATTATTGAGTCTAGGGGGGAGCACCATAAATGACATAGGCTGTTAAAAAATGTGGGAGTATCAGGGGTGAGCTGCCATAAGGTATCTGGATGTACAGTACCGCATACTTCACCTATATTTACCTTACATGAATTGGGGTAATGCAAGCCTACTGCCTCCTGCCATATAGACTGTTCTGTTTGTCGGTGTGCTTGTGATGGTGTCAGTTATGCCTTGTTATGTAACAGTTACAACCCATTTGATCACATAACGTCTTTACCACCTACTGAGTTCATACAGAGTGTAGATATAGGCTGCTGAACTGCGTTACATACTGTTGATTGTTTGATATGCTGTGGCCCAGTCTGTTTTCACTGTTGTACAATTTGAAGGGATTGGCCCTGGACAGCAACAGCTGTGAACCTTTACAGACTATTGTATTAGTGTAACTGTTTCACGGTTGCAGTACTCTGTTTATATGGTTGTCAGTGTCTGAACAGCTATATGACATGGCATATAGAACTGTAATAGTACACAATTAAAGGTTGTCCATTTCTGCAAATCTGTGTGTGGTGTCTTTCCTATGACCTCTCTATGGGTATATGTTGCAGGCAACGACTGACATATGTATGGGTGGCCCATACAGTGTCCAATTGTTCAGGTGTTAACTATAGGCATAGTGGCTGTTCCATATTGTATGCACCTTCTACATAAGTATCTTACTGTACATATATCTGCATGTGTATGTGTAGTCACATGTATATTTATATATATATATGTATATATATATATATATATATATATATATATATATATATATATATATATATATATATATATATATATATATATGCATATCTGTGTCTGTGTATCTGTATCCTGGGGATGTTGATGGCTTCCGCATATTAAAATTCCTATGGGAGGCAGACTGTACTGCATGATATGTTAACAATACCAGCCTGACATTATACAGGTGGGATGGCTTACTGTTAACATCTTGTGGCCATGTTGTGTCAGGTCTTGGTTATGGGATCTGCAACACTTAGTAGTGTATTGCACAGTGGACGTGTTTGGCTGTGGGGAAGGGGGGGCCTGTTCATACAAGATGTATAGTGTGTGGGGCCTCAAAACCCCATTAATGGTGCATGTGGACATATGTGTGTTTGTTAATCTGCTATTGCTATCTACAGATGTATGGCCATATATATATATATATCTATATATATCTATCTATCTATAGATATATATATATATATATATATATATATATATATATATATATATATATATATATATATATATATATATATATGCTCACATATATATAACTATGCCCGTATATGCCTACATAGATATATATCTGTGTACACATATGTAACGTGCTGTGTATATGCAGACATATAGGTGTAGACACATATATGTGTCGATGTAGGCATTTGCATGTATATATGTGCATATATATTGATATATATGTATATAGTTGTAGACATATATATATATATATATATATATATATTTATATAGATCGCTAGATAGATATGTTGTATCTGTTTATATATTAATATATCTACAGACACATACATCTAGATGTTGGTATACATTCTCTGTACTGTTGCATGACTGGACTGGATAATATGTTTCTGAAAACATCAAATTTCTTTGTTTCTGTCATGGCTTAGTGGTAAATCACTTTGTCTATGGTGTGTTGGGTCTTTGGTTCAAGCTTTGCAGGAGCTGTCTATTTTGTTGCTGGGAAGAACACTGGAAGTTGGATACTGAGTGATTAAGGCACTTTAAAGCAGTTGTAAGTGGGTTTGCGCTGGTTTGCACGGAGATAAGCACTGCTAACATCCGGTTACAGTGTCTTACACTCAGCTGCTCTATTGCTTAACCTGTGTAGGCAGTGCTTACCCAAGCGCAACCAGGCTTAAACCCCCTTACTGCTGCTTAAAAGTGCATACTGCCGCTTAGATCTGCGCTAATTTCTTTAAAATAAAAGAAAAAATGTTGATAGGAAAGTGGTGAATAAGGGGCACAAAGAGGGAAAGACAGTGGGGAAAATAGCTTGGCATGTGCAGGAAGGTTGTAGGTAAGGTCCATAGCTGCCCATTTGTCTTCAGCAACAGCTGTGCATATACACTGAATATGGAAATATAGTTGGACACTCAAACCCCTGGGAGACGGTTGAGGGCAACATAAATTCATTGTGATGTCAATTAGACCAGATTACATGTGTCCAGTGGACACGTGCGCAAAATGGACAGCTATGTATGGGGCAAAATTTTTTTGTGGAAACAGCTTGCCCTTTTTTATCAGGTGAGAGTGGGATGTTGGGGAGGGGTAATAGATATATTTGGGGAGTTAGGTTGGGTAGGTTAACAGACAAGACAAACAAGATGCATACAAGGGCAGTATATGA
The DNA here is from genome assembly GCF_019279795.1 of Protopterus annectens. NCBI lineage: Eukaryota > Metazoa > Chordata > Ceratodontiformes > Protopteridae > Protopterus > Protopterus annectens. The sequence continues at coordinate 910,630,568 of NC_056744.1, read as the reverse complement.
CACATGTAGCAGGTAAACACCTTGGACGAGGCAAGGTGTTTGAAAGTTGCAAGCCCATGAGCCCCCAAATAGAAACAGTGGGACTGAGGTCCCCACCTATGGGCAGTCTCCACAGCAACTTCACGGTCCCAAAGGTGGCCGTGCTGGGGGCTGTGTAGGAGGGGCAGGCTCACCCTCTAATTGTGCCACTCGGCCCTCAAGCTGGCGTAGCTGGACTCAAAAAGCCCTATTGATCTCCCTACATGCCACGGCCTGGACCTGATGATGGGTGACTGGTTCCTCTCCACCCCCACCCTTGGGGGGGCAGAGCCCCATCCCCTGCAGTGGTTCCACCTGAAGGTGGTGCAGGGCCTACAGAGGAGGATGTCCCAGGCTGGGCCCCAGATGTTCTGATGCCCAGTGTCATATTCAGCTGAGGTGGGACAGGTGGGTCCGCTGGGACCGGCCTTCCCATACAAGCTATGGTGTTGCAGTTTACAGACAGATATGGGTTAGTTATAGTCAAAAGCATTAAGGATTAGTTATAACAGCATGCATACATATACCCATTAACCCAAAACACCAGATTTAAAACAGTTGCAGAGCAAGCAGAACACATGCATATATGGAACAACAGTGGCCATAACAGCATGCAGGTTTCATTGATGTCAACAGGCCACCAATATGGGGGTATTTTAACATGGCACATGCATAGAAACAAATCTGAATATTTATAAACCGATAGGACATATGTCCCACCAAACGTTTGGAGTGTACACATACTGATTGAGGTGTGTCATTGGGTTATTTTTGCACATATGGTAAGGGTGTGAGAGAGAGTTCAATTAGCAACTAATATATCCTTTTAGTTTTCACTACATTCTTAGTCACTGCCGTGATCTGTCCCTCACATGTATTATTACACTAACAAATGGCCTTATATTGTACAACGGTATGTTTATAGATTATTATATATGTGACCTGTGTCTTACATACAGGCGTGACAAGATGCAGGTGTTCATGCAACTTATGTTGAGAATTGCTCTCATACACTTTGGGTGAGATGCTGGAATGACTGTGTTCATATACATTCTCTGACTATGTACACATCTGACTATCAGTTATATGTCATTAATGGCTGACTACATTTCTTAGATCATTACACTGATTTTACAGGGGAACAGGGTACCAGGCTGGTGATGTGGGCCATTTATCTGGACATGCTGGACAGATTGGAACAGTTCAGTAGTTTGTATATGCATACAACTTTCTTTTTGAACATTCTAGCAAATTCTCTACAGTTGTTCGGTGTAATTATACATGCAGCTTTCTATCTGAACATTGTAACAAAATCTGTACACTTGTGGTGTATGATTATGCATACAACTTACTAAGACTCCTGGGATTCAAACCCCTGCTGTGTGTGACAAAAAAACTTACAGTTAACATCACAGTACACTGTGCTAGCAGGGTGCTGATGTGAAGCAGTCTAATGTTTTCTGTCTAAGTCTCCCTCATTTGTACAATATGACTGACCTCTTGGCACTTCCAACATTGTTATACAGACCTTCATACACATTTTATCTGCATACCACAGTGTGGGTAACACTGCTTAATACAACAGTACTATTTATAGTATGCAACAGTTCAACAACATATGAAAGAAGAGTAAACAGAAGCACTCTAGGGGTTATACCTTTATTCACAGAATATCGCACCTTTATTTCTACTGGTACGGCACTTTCTCAGGCTCTTACATTTATTTGTTATGACAGTGCATGCAGAATAATTACTAACCTGCCTTGCGATGCAGCCTTTGCAACCTAGCATCATGGGCTTGCTGGTTCACAGCTCGCTCATCTGCAACTGTCAGAGAAATACAGTGATATTTAGCCATACCTATCCATAGTATACACAAGCTAGGCAATTATTACCTACTTAGTAGAATGAGTACTTAGTACTGGGGCATTAGGCATCTGCCAAGATTTCTGGATCCACTGTTCCAGTACATCCTCCCTCTGCCACTTCAGGTCAGCATGGTGGTGCCTGACCTGCTCGCCAGTCTGGGGGATACCTGTGGCACTGGTGAGGTCACAGGCGAGACTGTCCCAGGCCTCTGTTTTATACTGTGAGCCCTGGTATTGGCCCTGCAGTAGTCTCTCCTCATGGTGTTTTACCAGGAGCCATACCATGATTTTTGACTCCTGGATGCCCCAACATTGCACTCTAAATCGAGTGCCTTCACCCACTTTAGCCATTCTGCCTGCAGTAGGAAGCTAAAACCTGTTATGGGTAGTATTCCCGCTTGTGGGGTTTAAATACGGCCAATTTCCCACACTTTTCCCTGAATGGCCAGTTTTGAATAGGCTAAGCTATGGGCACACCTGCTTACCTAAGGCTGGCACTGCTTAAAGAGGTATGCCACTAGGCAGGTTGAATTGACTGCCTACACATTGCTTACACTTACTACATTGAGCTGTGCAGCGGTTAGTATTGCTTAATACTTAATAAGCATTATATTAATACTTAATAAGCATTATATTTTACTTTTGACAGTGATTTATTATTCATTACAGGTTATATATGTGCCTGGTATCCATGATTCATGTGTACATACACTGTATGGGGTCCTGAGGATTTCTACACTTCAGTAGAGTAACACCTCACATCTATGCTTACTGCAATACTCCAGTTCACATATTTATGTTATGTAGCAGGTTATACAACATCACACTGTACATAGATTCAGTTCACATGTTTGGTTTAATTTTCCTGTGGTGAGGATTAGTTTGCTGATACATTATTCATATGGATTGCGATGATGGTTTAGTGTTTAATACTGTGACTATAGTGCACAGGGTCCTGAGTTCGAGCCTTGCAGAAGCTGTTTATTTTGTTGCCAGGCAGAACATGGGCTGTTGGGTACAGAGTGATTAACGCACTTTAAAGCAGTTATATGAGGGTGTGCACAGGTTTGCACATAGCTAAGCACTGCTAACCTCTGGTTACAGTTTCTAACACTCAGTTAACTTCTACTTTGCTTAATCTGTGTAGGTAATGCTTACTCCCTGCGCAAACACACTTAAACATGCTTACTAGTGCTTATATATGCTTACTACTGCTTATTTGAGCTTAAACCTGCTTACCAGTGCCTTATTCATTATGACACTGACAATTCACGTGTGTATTTAATGCAGTACTCCAGTTCACATTTAAATATTTAGTAGGTTATACAGAAAATAAATGAATAAAAAGTGTTCATATACAGATTTCACATGGAGAATGGTAAGTGCTATATTGGGACTCAAACCGGGAATGCCTGTTCATTAGGTGGAAGCTCTGCCCACTACACTATTGCTGTGTTGCTTCATTTGCATATATCTTCATTGTTATCCTCTTCAGCCTTTTAAGCTGCTTTAACCGTAGCTAAGCAATGGGCACATCCGCACACCTATGGTTAGCTGTACTTGGATTTAAGAACAATATAACGGGTTTTCTTTGGTTTATTTATATGTACTGCTGCTGTTGTACACATGGGGGACTGTTGGTGGGGATATGGGGACACCTGTGTGTGGCCTCACTAATTTATTTCCACTTTCTGCTGTTCTACATTGCAGGGGCGTGTTTATTCTGAGAGGTCTTCTGTCAGAGATGCCCCCTGCACTCATACACGCTCCATGTATGCCTAGTAGGTCGAGCAGCACACCTTCATTAATATGCATGGTGCACTGCCATCCTCCCCCTAAGCGGCTGCTTCCATGCAGGACTAGACTAGTCCTGCACGGAAGATTAGTAAATCCGAGGGAGTGTATAATATTCTTAAACTTGGTTTCCATCGGATTGTATGACAACAAGAAAACTGAGATTAAGAATACTTGAGCATATTAGAGACATTAAAAATAAAAAAATATATACTAATGCCCTATTTAATCATAGTAAGAATTGCAGTAATTTTAAAGGTTTTTATTTTTTGTCATTGACAGACTGCCAAAACGTGATTTTGGAGGACATCTTAAAACTTTACTGGAAGTGAGGGAATGCTTATGGCAGTTACACCTGGATGCATGTAATGCACCAGGCATCAATAATATTTCAACAGCATGTGTATTAAAATATAAATCACAGTTTTTATAATGTATGCATATTTTAGATGTTTATATACCATTAAAATCATGTTCAGTGTTATCTGTATTTTAACAAAATGAGTGAGTTTAATTATTTTTAAATTTCTGCTGTAGCTTGAGTATAGACAACAAGTTTTTGCATACTAGGTGGTTACTTTTTATGTGATGGAAACTAAATGCTTGCGGGTTAAATGTATGTAACAATTAGAGTGTAATTTGTCCAATTAATTGGTACTAATTGGTATATAAATGTTAATTCTGTTGTTTTACACTGACTCTGATGAAGCCCAATTGTGGGTGAAAGCACTCAGTTAGCTTGGTTGTTTTATTAAAGCTGATGTTCTTTCCTGCATATGGATCTGGTTTGTTACTAGTTTGGAGTATTTCATTTGCTACCTGTGAAGGTTCCCACTAGTGGGAGCCTCCATGAGCAGTGCAGTCTTATAGGCAGAGATGCATGATGATGTGGCAAGCAAGGGAAGCCACTAGTGCTAATTAGTGTTGTGCTCACCCTCAGAAATACCAGGAACTATCAACTGATGCTGCCAAGTGACTCAGGGAACAATTCAGTCATATAATGTTTCACTGTGCTAGCAGGGTGCTGATGTGAAGCAGTCTAATGTTTTCTGTCTAAGTCTCCCTCATTTGTACAATATGACTGACCTCTTGGCACTTCCAACATTGTTATACAGACCTTCATACACATTTTATCTGCATACCACAGTGTGGGTAACACTGCTTAATACAACAGTACTATTTATAGTATGCAACAGTTCAACAACATATGAAAGAAGAGTAAACAGAAGCACTCTAGGGGTTATACCTTTATTCACAGAATATCACACCTTTATTTCTACTGGTACGGCACTTTCTCAGGCTCTTATATTTATTTGTTATGACAGTGCATGCAGAATAATTACTAACCTGCCTTGCGATGCAGCCTTTGCAACCTAGCATCATGGGCTTGCTGGTTCACAGCTCACTCATCTGCAACTGTCAGAGAAATACAGTGATATTTAGCCATACCTATCCATAGTATACACAAGCTAGGCAATTATTACCTACTTAGTAGAATGAGTACTTTGTACTGAGGCATTAGGCATCTCCCAAGATTTCTGGATCCACTGTTCCAGTACATCCTACCTCTGCCACTTCAGGTCAGCATGGTGGTGCCTGACCTGCTCGCCAGTCTGGGGGATACCTGTGGCACTGTTGAGGTCACAGGCGAGACTGTCCCAGGTCTCTGTTTTATACTGTGAGCCCTGGTATTGGCCCTGCAGTAGTCTCTCCTCATGGTGTTTTACCAGGAGCCATACCATGATTTTTGACTCCTGGATGCCCCAACGTTGCACTCTAAATCGAGTGCCTTCACCCACTTTAGCCATTCTGCCTGCAGTAGGAAGCTACAACCTGTTATGGGTAGTATTCCCGCCTGTGGGGTTTAAATACGGCCAATTTCCCACACTTTTCCCTGATTGGCCAGTTTTGAATAGGCTAAGCTATGGGCACACCTGCTTATCTAAGGTTGGCACTGCTTAAAGAGGTATGCCACTAGGCAGGTTGAATTGGCTGCCCTACACATTGCTTACACTTACTACATTGAGCTGTGCAGCGGTTAGTATTGCTTAATACTTAATAAGCATTATATTTTACTTTTGGCAGTGATTTATTATTCATTACAGGTTATATATGTGTCTGGTATCCATGATTCATGTGTACATACACTGTATGGGGTCCTGGGGATTTCTACACTTCAGTAGAGTAACACCTCACATCTATGCTTACTGCAATACTCCAGTTCACATATTTATGTTATGTAGCAGGTTATACAACATCACACTGTACATAGATTCAGTTCACATGTTTGGTTTGATTTTCCTGTGGTGAGGATTAGTTTGCTGATACATTATTCATATGGATTGCGATGATGGTTTAGTGTTTAATACTGTGACTATAATGCACAGGGTCCTGAGTTCGAGCCTTGCAGAAGCTGTTTATTTTGTTGCCAGGCAGAACATGGGCTGTTGGGTACAGAGTGATTAACGCACTTGAAAGCAGTTGTATGAGGGTGTGCACAGGTTTGCACATAGCTAAGCACTGCTAACCTCTGGTTACAGTTTCTAACACTCACTTAACTTCTACTTTGCTTAATCTGTGTAGGTAATGCTTACTCCCTGCGCAAACACACTTAAACACGCTTACTAGTGCTTATATATGCTTACTACTGCTTATTTATTTTATTTATTTTTTATTTTACATTTGTTGACCGGGCTAGTCTAGCTGGATACATTTCCATTTTCAGTAGAGGCCCGGGGAGAAAAGCTCCACATAAATTTGAACAAAAAAACGTTACAATAGACAAGCAAATGAACAAAATCATCATAGATGAAAAGACAAATAAAAAATATAGAACCCAATAACAGATATATACAAAGAGAGGATCACATTTCTAAAAATAACATTAAGTAGCTGAAATAACATCAAGAACAAGGCACAAAACAGAGAGCAAAATTGATTAATAATATTATAAAGAACTAATCTTAGTAACAGAAGGAGAAAGAGAAGCACTACAATAGGAGAGGAGGAAGGGAAGCAGTATAAGAAAAGAGAAGGGAAAGTTGTGAGAGATTAGCATAGAGGAAAGAAGAAACAAAATACTCTAAAAGGAGGTAGACTGAAGCAGATACAGTAAAGAGAGAGGGAAAGTAAAGTAGTAGGAAAGTGCAGAGTAGAAGGAAAGCGCAGAGGAGGTAAAGGATTAGTCAGGTTTTGAACAGGAACAGAGCCAGTGGCTTTGGAGGTAATCTTTGATTTTGTGTTTAAAGAGAGGCAGAGATGTAGTAAGTGTTATGTCGCTAGGAAGCAGATTATTTGAGCTTAAACCTGCTTACTAGTGCCTTATTCATTATGACACTGACAATTCACGTGTGTATTTAATGCAGTACTCTAGTTCACATTTAAATATTTAGTAGGTTATACAGAAAATAAATGAATAAAAAGTGTTCATATACAGATTTCACATGGAGAATGGTATGTGCTATAGTGGGACTCAAACCGGGAATGCCTGTTCATTAGGTGGAAGCTCTGCCCACTACACTATTGCTGTGTTGCTTCATTTGCATATATCTTCATTGTTATCCTCTTCAGCGTTTTAAGCTGCTTTAACCGTAGCTAAGCAATGGGCACATGCGCACCTATGGTTAGCTGTACTTGGATTTAAGAACAATATAACAGGTTTTCTTCGGTTTATTTATATGTACTGCTGCTGTTGTACACATGGGGGACTGTTGGTGGGGATATGGGGACACCTGTGTGTGGCCTCACTAATTTATTTCCACTTTCTGCTGTTCTACATTGCAGGGGCGTGTTTATTCTGAGAGCTCTGCTGTCAGAGACCCCCTGCACTCGTACACGCTCCGTGTATGCCTAGTAGGTCGAGCAGCACACCTTCATTAATATGCATGGTGCACTGCCATCCTCCCCCTAAGTGGCTGCTTCCATGCAGGACTAGACTAGTCCTGCACGGAAGATTAGTAAATCCGAGGGAGTGTATAATATTCTTAAACTTGGTTTCCATCGGATTGCATGACCACAAGAAAACTGAGATTAAGAATACCTGAGCATATTAGAGACATTAAAAATAAAAAAAAATCTACTAATGCCCTATTTAATCATAGTAAGAATTGCAGTAATTTTAAAGGTTTTTATTTTTTGTCATTGACAGACTGCCAAAACGTGATTTTGGAGGACATCTTAAAACTTTACTGGAAGTGAGGGAATGCTTATGGCAGTTACACCTGGATGCATGTAATGCACCAGGCATCAATAATTCTTCAACAGCATGTGTATTAAAATATAAATCACAGTTTTTATAATGTATGCATATTTTAGATGTTTATATACCATTAAAATTATGTCCTGTGTTATCTTTGTATTTTAACAGAATGAGTGAGTTTTATTATTTTTAAATTTCTGCTGCAGCTTGAGTATAGACAACAAGGTTTTGCATACTAGGTGGTTACTTTTTATGCGATGGGAACTGAATGCCTGGGGGTTAAATGTATGTAACAATTAGAGTGTAATTTGTCCAATTAATTAGTACTAATTGGTATATAAATGTTAATTCTGTTGTTTTACACTGACTCTGATGAAGCCCAATTGTGGGTGAAAGCACTCAGCTTGGTTGTTTTATTAAAGCTGATGTTCTTTCCTGCATATGGATCTGGTTTGTTACTAGGTTGGAGTTTTTCATTTGCTACCTGTGAAAATTCCCACTAGTGGGAGCCTCCATGAGTAGTGCAGTCTTATAGGCAGAGATGCATGATGATGTGGCAAGCAAGGGAAGCCACTAGTGCTAATTAGTGTTGTGCTCACCCTCAGAAATACCAGGAACTATCAACTGATGCTGCCAAGTGACTCAGGGAACAATTCAGTCATATAATGTTTCACTGTGCTAGCAGGGTGCTGATGTGAAGCAGTCTAATGTTTTCTGTCTAAGTCTCCCTCATTTGTACAATATGACTGACCTCTTGGCACTTCCAACATTGTTATACAGACCTTCATACACATTTTATCTGCATACCACAGTGTGGGTAACACTGCTTAATACAACAGTACTATTTATAGTATGCAACAGTTCAACAACATATGAAAGAAGAGTAAACAGAAGCACTCTAGGGGTTATACCTTTATTCACAGAATATCACACCTTTATTTCTACTGGTACGGCACTTTCTCAGGCTCTTATATTTATTTGTTATGACAGTGCATGCAGAATAATTACTAACCTGCCTTGCGATGCAGCATTTGCAACCTAGCATCATGGGCTTGCTGGTTCACAGCTCGCTCATCTGCAACTGTCAGAGAAATACAGTGATATTTAGCCATACCTATCCATAGTATACACAAGCTAGGCAATTATTACCTACTTAGTAGAATGAGTACTTAGTACTGGGGCATTAGGCATCTGCCACGATTTCTGGATCCACTGTTCCAGCACATCCTTCCTCTGCCACTTCAGGTCAGCATGGTGGTGCCTGACCTTCTCGCCAGTCTGGGGAATACCTGTGGCACTGGTGAGGTCACAGACGAGACTGTTCCAGGCCTCTGTTTTATACTGTGAGCCCTGGTATTGGCCCTGCAGTAGTCTCTCCTCATGGTGTTTTACCAGGAGCCATAACATGATTTTTGACTCCTGGATGCCCCAACGTTGCACTCTAAATCGAGTGCCTTCACCCACTTTAGCCATTCTGCCTGCAGTAGGAAGCTACAACCTGTTATGGGTAGTATTCCCGCCTGTGGGGTTTAAATACGGCCAATTTCCCACACTTTTCCCTGATTGGCCAGTTTTGAATAGGCTAAACTATGGGCACACCTGCTTATCTAAGGTTGGCACTGCTTAAAGAGGTATGCCACTAGGCAGGTTGAATTGGCTGCCGTACACATTGCTTACACTTACTACATTGAGCTGTGCAGTGGTTAGTATTGCTTAATACTTAATAAGCATTATATTTTACTTCTGGCAGTGATTTATTATTCATTACAGGTTATATATGTGTCTGGTATCCATGATTCATGTGTACATACACTGTATGGGGTCGTGGGGATTTCTACACTTCAGTAGAGGAACACCTCACATCTATGCTTACTGCAATACTCCAGTTCACATATTTATGTTATGTAGCAGGTTATACAACATCACACTGTACATAGATTCAGTTCACATGTTTGGTTTGATTTTCCTGTGGTGAGGATTAGTTTGCTGATACATTATTCATATGCATTGCGATGATGGTTTAGTGTTTAATACTGTGACTGTAGTGCACAGGGTCCTGAGTTCGAGCCTTGCAGAAGCTGTTTATTTTGTTGCCAGGCAGAACATGGGCTGTTGGGTACAGAGTGATTAACGCACTTTAAAGCAGGGTATGTATGAGGGTGTGCACAGGTTTGCACATAGCTAAGCACTGCTAACCTCTGGTTACAGTTTCTAACACTCAGTTAACTTCTACTTTGCTTAATCTGTGTAGGTAATGCTTTCTCCCTGCGCAAACACACTTAAACACGCTTACTAGTGCTTATATATGCTTACTACTGCTTATTTGAGCTTAAACCTGCTTACTAGTGCCTTATTCATTATGACACTGACAATTCACGTGTGTATTTAATGCAGTACTCCAGTTCACATTTAAATATTTAGTAGGTTATACAGAAAATAAATGAATAAAAAGTGTTCATATACAGATTTCACATGGAGAATGGTATGTGCTACAGTGGGTCTCAAACCAGGAATGCCTGTTCATTAGGTGGAAGCTCTGCCCACTACACTATTGCTGTGCAACACTATTGCTGCATTGCTCCATTTGCATATATCTTCATTGTTATCCTCTCCAGCCTTTTAAGCTGCTTTACACTAGTCTACTGATATGCCCTGGAACCTTACCTGCATGCTCCATGTCTGGTGTATGTGTAGCATTCACCTCCATGACTGCATAAGTCTATAGCTCTTGTGGGTGGGCAGGTGCTACCAGGCTCATGAGCAGCTACTCCACTCTGGTGGGGAGGTGTGGATGTTATGGCCCCCCTCGTTCCAAGGTGGTCACCCCGCATGGCAGCAGCACGGCGACGTGCTTGGCAGAGCAGGTCACTACAATGGTGGCAGACCTGCTCATATGTATGGCTGTACATCCGCACCTCATTCACCCTGCAGACCATATCATTCCACATGGCTGTTCTCTCCTGCTGGTCCTGGCTTGTCAGTAAGAAAAACAGCTGGTAGTTGTGGATGATGCTGGTGATTATAATTTCCTCCTCAGCGGCACTGTAAGCGGGATTCCTTGGTTGTGCCATACTCCCTGAAAGACATAATGACAGAAATATGTCTGAGCAACTCATATGTCAAGTTTACCATAATACAATACACATATCAGTCTACTGCCACCATATCAGCTCCAACATAATGTTCACACAATGATAGTGGTATGTGTCCGGTATGTGTACCTTTGGGTCATATATTGCATTGTACAACACTTTCTGCTATTTGTTTATTAACATGCTCCCTGTGGTGACACTAGAGTTCCTGGGCTGTTACAGGGTATTTCACCTGCATGCCATTGACACTGCTACTATGTTTCCACATTTGCATGTGGTAGGCCTACTATGTGATTGCTACACATCTGCCATTCTGTGATATTGGGGATAGCTATGCATGCTGTCGGACATGTTCTGGGATTGTGTGGACTATTACAGCCCACATATGTTCCATGACAGTTACACACTAGTATGTGCAGGGGATATTTGACAGCAGGAACACCACTATAACCTAATGTGCACATGTTACCAGTCCACATCATGTCCGTGACCCACATGGAACCTACATACTGACAAAAAAACAAAACTAGTGAAAACAAAAAAAGAGAGCGGATTTGTAGAACTAAACTCCTTTATTGGTAAGCGCTTTCATTGGCAAAAGGTAAGCCAACTTCTTCAGACCATCGAAAAACATACAAGATACAATCCCATGTGAAAAGGAATGCCTTTTATACACAGTGTTAGTCTAATCAAGCAATTAATTAATTAAGTAAAAATCAATCAACAATAAAAAAAACACAAATAACCATTTTTTGCTGAACCAGAGATTTGTTTTACATAGGTTTTCCTAAAATCAGTAAACCTTAGACAATAAACTTTCTCAAGCCTAATTTATCTCAATATTAAAAGTACCAAATCACCCAGTCTTGTGATGGTACCATAGTTACTTTAAAATTACTAACTTTTAAAACCATGTCTATTAAAAGATCCTAGATGGACCTATTTATTCAAAAAGGCTTGTAATGCTTATCTAGCTAAGGCTTTTATTTTGAGTAAACATTTGATAGATACATATTCATTTAAACCCAGCATAATATAAGCCATGGTAAAGATCTGACATGCCAATTCTATTTCCTCTAGTTTAAGTTGAAATGGGCCACCCCTGCTGCTATGGTCTACTTTTTGCAAGACAATAAAACTGAACTTATGGTCTGGGTGTTCTATTATATGCCTTGCCATGGAACCTCATTATCTACTGTTCCATCACTACCTTCATGTGGAACCACCTCAGGTGATGGTGCACCCCCCCCTTTGAGCACACACAGACATATGTATGTCACCCACTTAGGTCGAGAGTCTTGTGCATAGGGAGCTCCACATAGACATGGGGTATGTGCTACATCACCTGGAGGCAAGCAGTACACATACACAAGGTTCAACATGCATGTCCCTCCTGCCCAGCGCACAGCCCAGGCACCTTTATGTCCATGTAGATGCTGTCATGACTGGCCATGGGTGGGCACCATGTTCCCTTTGTTCCCATGTGGGGGCTCAATGGCCTCTACATTTGAAATGTAAATAACCGTACACAGTGTTTAACCACCACATGTGTCATATACCAGCCCTGTATGCTGTCTTGTTTGTCACCCAACCAGACCTACATACCAATATGTGCCTAATACCCTTCACCAACATACATATCCCACCGTCTCATACAATTGCGATGTGTTCCCAACATGGGTTACACACCACACTCCACACTCCATCTTGCAGCCATGAACTGGTGTGTAGGTATGTTGCGTATTGATGTGCAATGTTCTCTCACACATGTCATGGCAGGGGACATGTACTGACATATATATATATGTATATATATATATATATATATATATAAATTTATATATATATATATATATATATATATATATATATATATATATTTATATAGACACACAAACACACACACATATATATATATATATATATATATATATATATATATATATATATATATATATATATATATATATATATATATATATATATATATATATAGACACACAAACACACATATATATATATATATATATATATATATATATATATATATATATATATATATATATATATATATATAGACACAAACACACACACACATATATATATATATATATATATATTTTATATATATATATATATATATATATATATATATATATATATATATATATATATATATATATATATATATATATATTATATATACATCTATATATATATATATATATATATATACATATGTGCATATAGGTGTAGATATCATTTTGTGTTGTTTATATACCTATATAGATGTATAACTGTCTGAGGTTCTGTAAACATACACAGCTGTAAATATGTATCATACATATAAGTATCTGTATGTGGGGTGCATATGAACATCTGGACCACACTCATGTACCCTGTTTACTTCACAGCTGAACTGTTCTGCCATGCTGCAACTCAGACAGGTGTCACATGTGAACACAGACTAACATTGGGGGGTATATATGGTGACAACCTTTAGATAAGCATATTATACTGCTATGACAGTTGGGCATGCTATGCTACACTTTAACATGACTGTCCTGCAGGTGGTGTGGTCTCTCACCCATGTGTCTAACATGGCAGTATTAATATCCCACCAGCCGTTGGCCACAGAAATTTACAGAACACAGATATCATGGGTCACATCTTTGCCATTCACTGCTGGTCTGCACATTTGACAGGTATGTCCCACTGCCAACAGGGTCTGACACTACTGTTCAGTGCAGTTGTTGAGCAAAACATCATTACAGGAACAAGTACTGATGGCACATTCACATCCTTTCACAGTGTACATCCTATTATTCTATGCCGTATACTACATGCCAGTAAATGCATATCTGTTTCACATACCTGTTATGTTTGTTCCACTATAACACAACCCTGAGCTTTGTGACCTTTCTTGAAAGGTTTTTTTTTTTCTCTCTCTCTCTCTCTCTCTCTCTCTCTCTCTCTCTCAGTCTCTCCAGTAGAGTGATTGAACTGGTTTGAATAGATTGCAGAATGCTTTTGTTGGTATTGCACATGATCAGGTGGTGGCCTCTGCGCCAGTCAGTGTCTACCAGTTGCTAATTGCATGCAGCCTGCTGTGTAGTACTTCAGATAACCACTGTCATGGCAACCCTGTACTATACATTGCTGCCTTCTGTGGGCGTTGTCCTTTCACCTTTACAGTATGGATGACATCCTTCCTATGTGTGGACATCAGTGTTACAGACAGCAAGTAGCAATACCTCATACAGCAGAGCCTGCAGACACAGGCCAAATCCACATTTGGGTAAGGTTCCCGACCTACAGACAGCGTCAGTAGTGTTGTTGTGTGCAATGTATCTTGCTGTTCTTACAGGGTTTCTGTGTACATGGTACTTTTTCATGGAATGTTGTCTGTCTGCATAGTTCTCAACTGTGGGCTTATCCATATGATACCAGGGGGATTGGTTGTTAGCTTTTGTCTGTGCACCACACAGGTATTGTCACAGATATATCTATGGCATTCTGTCTGTTGAGTGCTATCAGTACATGGCTACATCCATTTGTATTTCAATGTCATATCCCTGCATAAGGGTATGCTGCAATGAATCCTGTAACACCAGCAATTTCCAGGGTGTGTAACAGCAATAATGCAAATATGGCTCTATGTTCCTGCCTCTGTCCTCCACATATATGCCCGTCTTTATCCTGCTGTGATACAGGAAGGGTTGCTAGGTAATGGTCTATCATTATTTACAGCTAGCATTACTGCTATCATCCCAGTCATGTCATGGACTCCCACACCAACTGTTGGGCCAAGTCCATATATATGGGGGCAACAGTTGGAGAACACATATGTGCCCTTGTACATTCCAGAGATAAGTGTGTGGTACACAGTGTTCCTTGCCCTTGTACAACCTTTTATGGGTGGGGGGGGGCGGTTCTATGATATTAACCTAGGCTATGGCACCTTTTCAGAGATATAACTGTTAAGATGAGGGTCATTCAGTGTGATAGTGAGATGTTAGGTTAAGCAATGCTATGTACAAGATACTGTGACATTAACACAAGTGCTACTTTTCCCCCAGGGCTTGACTACAGGGTGTAATTGAAGGCTGCTGAACTACATCTGTGCTTGTTGATTGTCACATATCCTGAAGGCAAATCCTGTTTTTACTGTTGTACTAATTGAAGGCCTTGGCCTGGACAGCATAGTATGGTATATATACACATTGCTTGCATCTACTGTTTTGTGTGGGCCTTGCATTCATGACTGATTACATATTTCACCTTATGTAGCTGCACATTTCTTCTACAGCAACAGCTATGCATATACACTATATTTTCAGGTACATTTGAACCCTCATACCCCTGGGAGAGGGATGAGGTCAACATATATTCATTGTGATGCCAATTAGACCAGACTACATGTGTCCAGTGGACACATGTGTGAAATGGACAGCTATGTATGGGACGAGATTTTTTTGTGGGAACAGATTGCCCTTTTATATTTTTTTTCAGGTGAGAGTGGGATGTTGGGGAGGGGTAGTAGGTATATTTGGGGAGGTAGGCTGGGTAGGTTAACAGACAAGACACACAAGACACATACAGGGCCAGTATATGACACATGTCGGGGGTAAACACCTTGGATGGGGAGAGGGTATTTGGAAGTTGCAAGCCCATGAGCCCCCAACTGGAAACAGTGGGACTGAGGTCACTACCCATTGGCAGTCACCTCTGCACCTTCATGGCCCCGAAGGTGGCTGTGCTGGGGGCTTTGTAAGAGGGACAGGCTCACCCTCTAATAGCACTACTCGGCCCTCAAGCTGACGTAGGCGCTCTTGATACTCCAGATTGAGCTTCTTACACACCATTGCCTGGACCTGTTGACGGGTGACAGGGTCCCCTCTGTGCACACTATGAGAGGGGTGTGAGCCCTATCCCCTGCAGCGGTTCCACCTGAAGGTGATGCAGGGCCCACAGAGGAGGAGGTCCCAGGCTGGACTCCAGATGTGCTGGTGCCATAGCCAGCTGAGGTGGGACAGGTGGGTCCGCTGGGTTTATGACAGATATGGACTAGTAACAGTCTACAGAATTCAGGATTAGTTATAACAGCATGCAGAGGTATTCCCATTAACTCAACACACCAGATTTAACACAGTTGCAGAGCAAGTAGAACAAATGCATATATGGAACAAAAGTGGCCATTCCAGGAGCATGCAGATTTCATTGATGGCAACAGGCCACCAATATGGATGTATTTTCACATGGCACATGCATAGAAACAAATGTGAATATTTATAAACCAGTAGGACATATGTCCCAACAAAAGTTTGGAGTGTACACATACCAACTGAGGCGTGTTATTGGGTTATTATGCACATATGGTAGGGGTGAGAGAGAGAGTTTATTTAACAACTAATATATCCTTGTAGTTCTCACAACATTCTTAGTCACTGCAGTGATCTTTCCCTTACATGTACTATTACAAAACACAATGGCCTTATATTGGACACTGGCATGTTTATAAATTATTATATACATGACCTGTGTCTTATATACAGGCTGTCACAGGCTGTAGGTGTTAATGCATCATATGTTGAGAATTGCTGTCATACACTTTGGGTGAGGTGCTATAATGACAGGTTTGTTTCCATATACATTCTCTGACTATGTACACATTTGACTATCAGTTATATGTCATTGACAGCTGCCTACAATTCTTGGATCATCACACTGGATTTTCAGGGGAACAGGGTACCAAGCTGGTGATATGGGCCATTTATCTGGACATGCTGGACAGATTGGAACAGTTGTGGGGTATGAATATGCATACAACTTACAATTTGAACATTCTAGCAAATTCTCTACTGTTGTTGGGTGTAAGTATGCATATAGCTTTCTATCTGAATATTGTATCAAAATCTGTACAGTGGTGGGGTATGATTATGCATACAACGTAGTAGCACTCCCAGGATTCAAACCCCTGCTGTGTGTGACAAAATATTATAGCTAACATCACAGTACACTGTGCTATCAGGGAATTGATGTAAAGTGTTCTACTGTTTTCTATCTAAGTCTCCCTAACTTGTACAATATAACTGACCTCTTGGCACTTCCAACATTGCTCTGCAGGACTTCATACCCATTTTATCTGCATACCACGGTGTGGGTGACACTGCTTAAGATACAACAGTACTATTTATAGTATGGAACAGATCGCCAACATATGAGAGAAGAGTAAACAGAAGCACTCCAGGGGTTATACCTTTATTCACAGACTATTACACATTTATTTCTACTGGTACAACACTTTCTAAGACTCTTATATTTTTTTGTTATGACAGTACATGCAGACTGATTACTAACCTGCCTCATGATGCAGCCTTTGCAGCCAAGTATCATGGGCTTGCTGGTTTGCAGCTCACTCATCTGCAGCTGTCAGAAAAATGCAGTGATATTTAGCCATACCTATCCATAGTATACACAAGCTCGGCAATTATTTACTACTTAGTAGAATGAGTACTTACTCAGTACTGGGGCATTGGGCATCTGCTGAGACTTCTTAATCCACTGTTTCAGTACATCTCCCCTCCACCGCTTCAGGTCAGCATGGTGGTGCCTGATCTGCTCACCAGTTCGGGGGATACCGGTGGCATTGGTGAGGTCATAGGCGAGACTGTCCCCGGCCTCCATTTTATACTGCGTGCCCTGGTACTGGCCCTGCAGTAGTCTCTGATCATGGTGTTTTACCAGGAGCCATACCATGATATTTGACTCCTGGATGCCCCAGCGCTGTGCTCTAAATTGAGTGCCTTCACCCACACCAGCCATTCTGCCTGCAGTAGGAAGCTACAACCAGCTATGGGTAGTATTCTCGCCTGTGGGGTTTAAATACGGCGATTTTCCCACACTTCCCCATGATTGGCCAGTTTTGAAAAGATTAAGCTATGGGCAGACTTGCTTACATGAG
Source organism: Protopterus annectens (assembly GCF_019279795.1). NCBI lineage: Eukaryota > Metazoa > Chordata > Ceratodontiformes > Protopteridae > Protopterus > Protopterus annectens. The sequence continues at coordinate 910,612,634 of NC_056744.1, read as the reverse complement.
GCTGACACTGCTTAAAGCGGTATACCACTAGGCAGATTGAATTGGCTCCCCTACACATTGCTTACACTTACTAACTTGAGCTGTGCTGCAGTTAGCATTGCTTAGTAGTTAATTAGCACTATATTTGCCATTTGCCAGTGATTTATTCTTCATTACAGGTTATATATGTGTCTGGTGTCCGTGATTCATGTGTACATACACTGTGGAACTTCTACACTTTATTACAATAACACCTCCAATCTATGCTTACTGCAGTACTCCAGTTCACATATTTATGTTCTGTGGCAGGTTATCCAACATCACACTGTACATAGATTCAGTTCACATGTTTGGTTTGATTTTCCTGTGGTGAGAATTAGTTTGCTGATACCTCATGCATAACTATTGCTATGATGGCTTAGTAGTTAACTACTGTGACTATAGTGTACATGGTCCTGAGTGCCTTGCAGAGGCAGTTTATTTTGTTGCTGGGCAGAACATGGGCCATTGGATCCAGAGTGATTAAGGCACTTTAAAGCAGTTGTAAGCAGGCTTGCCTGATGGTAAACACTGCTAACCTCCAGTTACAGTTTCTTACACTCAGCTTCTACTTTGCTTAATCTGTGTAGGCAATGCTTACTCTGTGCAAACGCACTTAGACATGCTTACTTGTGCTTAAACCTGCTTACTAGTGCCTTATTCATTATGACACTGACACTTCACATGTGCATTTCATGCAGAACTCCAGTTCTCATTTAAATGTTATGATGTAGGTTATACGGCAAAAAGATGTAAAAATATGTTCGTATACAGATTTCACATGGAAAATGATATGTGCTGCAATGGGACTTGAACTGGGAATGCCTGCTCATTAGGCGGATGCTCTAACCACTACACTATTACTGTGCTGCTTCATTTGCATATATATTTCTTATTATCCTCTTCAGCCTTTTCAGCTGCTTTAACCATAGCTAAGCGATGGACAAACCCGCGCACCTATGGTTAGCTGTACTCAGGGTTTTAAAAAAAATAAATACATGGGTTTCTTCAATTTATTTCAATGTACTGTTGCTGTTGAACACATGGGGACTGTTGTGGGGATATGTGGACACCTATGAGCGGTCTTGTTCATTTATTTACACTTTCTTCTGTTCTACTTTGCAGGGGCATGTTTATTCTGCGAGCTCTGCTCTCAGACATGCCCCCTGCACTCATCCAAGCTCAGTGTATGATTTGGAGCTCAGGCAGCGTGCCATCATTAATATGCATGGCACGCTGCCATCCTCCTCTTAAACTGCCGCTTACCTGCAGGACTAGTTTAGTCCTGCATGGCAGATTAGTAAATCCGGGGGCACTGATTATTACTAAATAGCACATATAATACAGATTCCATTATTTTATTAGAAGCAAAGAAAGATGCAAACACAGATTTATATCTTATACACTGCTTTAAAAAGAAAACTGAGTTACATTAATACCTAATCTTCAAAACCATTTAGTCACATCTGTAGGCAAATTTATTTCCAGCTTCATATTTAAACATAAGTAAACAAAAGAAAGTATAAACAATTTTGAAGATATTGTATGTATTCCACCACCCCTTATGCATTTTATTTATCATAAACATATACCATTTAATCACAAATTTAGTACAAATTATTTTATATAATAGTATCCCAAATTTAAAAAAGAACATAGTTAGACTCTATATGTTGTAGTACATGGTGTTAACTTTTTTTCCAGTTTGAAAATATTTATCCTCCTATTTTTTTCATATTATGTTCCGTGACACACTTTGCTGTAGAATTACATATATTTCTTTTGGTAACTGCCATTTTTTGTAAAGTAGCTTGCATTCAGGCATCCTGCTTGCCATACTAGTATAAATCTTTGTGCACATTCCCTGACAAATGAAAATTAAACAAGTTATTTATATGTGACAATTTTACTTCATCCATTTTATGTCAGTAATTTGTATTTTTTCCCATTATTTAAATGTTAATAATGTCACATCATGCATTTAATATATTCATCAGTAGATCTCATTTGTTCAGTAGTGTATCACATCAATGCAGTGATGATGAATTTATCGGGTTCTAAAATGGCTGTGAAACAAAAAGATGAAGGAAAGCTATTACAGCAAAAGAAATAAAAATGTGAAAGCATGAGGAATTCCTTATAACACACTATTCCGGGATTCATAAACACTATGCCTGGATCATGGCCTAGCCAACACTGCCTACAATGCATGGACTATGAGCCCCAAGGCTTATTAATAATGCATGTGGCCAGTCCAGTACATGTGATGATGAGCTTGTAATAGCTGCACTAGGGACCCATGGCAAGATCATGTAAGACTACCCCACGGCCAGAGTAAAGTACTAGTAACTGCTGTAAATGTTGACTCTGCATGAGCATCTATGTTACTCAATGAAAGGATGTGCATGCACACACACGCACACACGTACATACACACACACACACACACACACACACACACACACACACACACACACACACACACAAACACACACACATACACACGAGCACGCACACAAACACACACACACACACACACACACACACACACACACACACACACACACACACACACACACACACACACACACAAAATAAAGCTGCATTGCTCATGTATTGTTGTAACTAATGGCAAAAGCCATTCAGATAAATGTCCTATAGAAGGAAATAAGTCATGGATGCCCAACTGTGGAGAATAGAGGACGTAGTTTGACAACAGAAGTATTGGAAATGGACATAAGACTGAAAAGGGATGTCCTGACCAAAGCAGGGGTGCACAACACAATGGAGAAGGGAATACGACATCCATATATCAATATAAAATAGAATATGTGAAACTTGAATACAGTAGGTGAGGTACAGTAAAATAACATGGCAAAATCAGATTTTGATCAGTGTAACTATACTTTTATGTGAATTTCATGACACAAATGAAAACACTCATCCTTGAGAAGATTTGATCCAGCAACTCTGTTCAGTAACATTAACATTCAACCCCACACTTAAGGTGAGCCATAGCAGAAGTCACACTGACAGATGGAGAGATGAAACAGTGCAAAAGAAAATGGAAAAGAGAGATTTGTTTTGGTACTGAAGTCATCCTTAAGCCTTGGTCAGTACTTGATGTGGTGGGCCTGTTCTTAACCAAATCGCACCAAGGCAAAACTGATATATAAAATTTCATACCTCATGAAAAAAAGAAAGAGCTGAGTGCACTTATCCCATGAGAAAAAGTGCCCAGCCTGGGTAAAGGCACAAGGGCCAGGACTGATAGAGTGACTGGTACAAAGTCCTTTAGAAATAGAAGAGATGTTGTTATTGTGTTAGGCCCTGATTCAATAAGGGGGCCCCACTGTGGCAACAAAAAATAATAGTTCACAAAAAGTTAAAAAAACTGACCAGCCAGACAAGATGTCTGGAAACAGAGAAATGGATACTTGAGGACAAAAAAGAAATTATGTTTTGCTACTACTATGCAACTAACCTAGAGTTCCCAAAAAGGGTTACATTGCAAGAACAAGGGAAAAATGCAGAACAGAAAAATCACTGAAATAGAAAAAAAAAATGGCAAAAATTATAGATGCCAGTTTAAGGTCGTTAACTGACTGAATAAAAACAAAACTGAATGAGTTGGAAAATGAAACAAAAAATAAAGTATTAAGAGAGAAAGAAAAAATCCACAGGTATTTGCAACATTAAAGAGAGAGGAATAGACCCAAAAGAAGAAGCGAGACCTAACATGATACAATTTATATGCAGAAAAAGAAGTCAGTGTTAACTAATAATTGTAAAGCAAGGTAAAAAATATTTGAAACTACATATAGATAAAGGTATCCAACTATGGTAGATATTGCAAAAATTAAAATAGTAACACAAAAGTCTAATGTAATGGCAAGCATGTAGTTTGATACAGAAATGGAGGAAATCTAAAATGAAATGATAGCTCAGTTACAAAGTGAAGGATATGAATGGGAATCCCAGACACAAAGGTCACTTCAGAATGGTAGTTTATTAAAACAGGTACAGCTTGGATAAGTGGCAGATGAGGTAGAGCAGTGCAGTAGTAGAGAAAAATCACTCATTAGTTCAATTAAATTTTGAAAGCAGTAAAGATGTCTCACAAAAGGAAATGCCACTGTTATTTCAAAGCCAAGATGTTTCCATGCAGAGGCATAAAGAGCAGAAACTCAAACCATAGAAGAAACTTTCAATCAGTAAGAAAAATGTTAAAAGAAGACCTGCTGGATTTGATAGAAATGGATAAATATAATAATTTGTATGAGAGACAGAGAGTGCCAAAAGTGAATAAGACACAGATTGTTAAAAACTTAATAAGCCAGATTAATAAAGTAATCAGAACTCTAAAGAGAGATCCGCATAATATAATATAAATTAACAGAATACATTATCGTGCAGCAAAACTAATAGACAAGGTAATACCAAGAAAGTATAAATTAGTAAAGGAAAATAAAGGAGCAAAAAGATTATCACCACAGAAGCATCGATTAGAAATATCTGTGAAACAGTTAAGAAAAGAAGAATCATTACTGGAAAAATACAGAAAGGAAGGATTCAGGCACCTAGGCGGTGTGACACCCACCTGTGAGACAGCTGGATGTGGACACATGGCAGGATGACAAATTAGCTGCAGTGACAAAGGACTGTGGACAATTCCCTGTCAGAATTGAGGGAACCCCTACCCTAACCACAGGTGGCACATACAAACCCCACAGTGATACACTGTGCACCCCCTTAGAAGCCACCATGTGCAACAGTTAGTCGAAAATGTGGCTGGCATAGCATGCCACGTGGGCAGGAAAGTGGTACCATGGAACCTGTGTGCTATGGGCAAAGCCTTTATTAATTGAATATGCGATGTGATGTGTGTAGTGCTTGGTGCGTACTAAACTCAAACAGTATCACAACTTGTGGAAATGTGCCACAGCACGGAGGAAATCCTGCACATCACTGTAGTCACACTTATGTTGTAAGATGGCTTTAGGCAACGCTCTCTTACTACAATAGCCTTCCTACACGGTGTTACAGGCATCCCCCTCAGAAGAGATTCATGTCAGGTATCCATCAAGTTCTGCTCCTGCTGCAGAACACACAGCAGGTCGGCTAGCTGTACAGCAGGGCATCCCAGTAATACCTACAGCTGACGATATCACACCTCCACCTAGTTGTTAGTACATGGGAAGTCCATTTCTGAGACATCGGACACATTCCAAAACCGCAAAGGGTATGACGATGGCATTCGTGTCTGTACTGAACAGCGGGATGCATACTTGCGTGGTCGGCCTCGTACATAATGATGGTCTAGAAATATGCCAATTGGCTGAGCACATTCCGGTAAGGAAGCCACAATGTCCAGAAATGCAGGGACAACATCATCCAATTGTAGGAATGCCAACACTATTAGCTTGCGGATGGCAATGGAGAAAACAGTGTCCGTGCCATAGAGGGCGACAAGGTGGTGATGCTGGATCTGGTGCCAGATGATCGGTGCTAAATGGAATAGGCATCCCTTCAGAATACTTCTAGGGAATGCCTTCTGGCTGACACGAATTGCTGCCTTCTCAAAATCAGTCATAATATACTGTGGAGACAAGGTACATCCCTGTTCAGCAGACTTACCCTACAGTACCTCCCACAAAGTGGTGTATGCAGACTCTGACTTCCGTGTCATGAGACAGTACACCAGGGGTATGATCCTTGGTGAGGTGGGGGTGCCAATACAGCCATGTAATGTATATAGCTGGCGATATATATCAGCCCATGTGGGAAAGGTGCCATCACCAAGAATGATGTCGGACCTGCACAGGTCAGTCAAGTTCTGTGTGGTAGTAAGTAGTACCAAGGAAGCTGTACCATCCATAACCGACCTTCTACGGAGGATGAAGCTGCCACTATGGAGTGGATACTGGATGACATCAATATCTGCAAGTGTTGCTGGAGGTGTAGCCATGGATGTCCGTGACCTCTGCCGTACCCTGGTAATACTTCGTCGAAGGGTTGCACGACAAGGAATCTCCTGTAGTACATTGTCATCTGCTGTGCCTAGGACACTCTGCATTACCAAGCTTGGCAATTCATTACCAGTTACCGCCCTCTGCCGCAGTTCTGCTCGCAGTGTAGCCACTTGGGCCATTGTTGCATCCGGGCCGTGCTGGTGTGGCAGTGATTTTAGCAATTTTTCACCCTCTTCCTGGCAAACAGTGATGGCACGTCCTCTGCATGCCTTCACTCTCCACTCGATACATGCCCAGTACCATTTTGGTGGTGCCTCACGTTCCAAATGGTAGAGGTACCCCTCCACCACCAGCATTGGTTTGCCACGTTGGCTGGGCACTGTGCTGTATCTGTTGCCAAGCAGAACGGGGCTATACAGATACATAGATTCCAGCATGGTAGCAGCACTTGTTGACGGCCTCTCAGAATCCATCACAGCCAGTCTAGCTTGGTATGGGATATACAACCAGCCTTGGAGCAAGTCCCTTCCAGACAGTGGGTTACTCGCTTTACACCTCCTTGTCTTATACCGTGTGTATTAGCACTGACAGTCACCGTGGCCCTGTACAGCTTTGTGCACTCCACCCGTCTCTGACTGCCTCTCTGCTATGGTTTCAATGTCTGCAGTTAACACAGCCCTGGAGTTGCCATATGCTTGTAATCTGGTAGGTGTCCACAAAGCCTAATTGCAGCAAAGGTTCTGAGTGTACTGCACCGGCCCCCATTAACTCCCAGTTGTTTCTGCTGGCCAATAAGGGTGTAGGGCCCGGTCCCAGTTTCAGTGGCAGATGTTACATAGGGAGGTACCTCTGTATTGCACCCTTGTCTGCCTACATGGGACTGCGTACTTGTCTACACTCCTGTTGCAGGGACAACTGGATGGGTTTGGCAAGACCTGCATGACTTACACTGATGTGGAGTGGGAGATGGGTTACTGTTACTATATCTCCTGCTACTGGGTTAGTATTCCATGCTTTACCAGGTTGGCATGTTCACACCTAACACTGCACTCAGGGGCTCTAACAGGATAGGTACTGTTTGTTGCAGGCATGCCTCATATTTGGGTTTGTCCTATGCTACAGCCCTCCTGCTGTGACATGCTTCCTACTAGTGCACAAATTGTTTTTTCACTAGGTTGTAGTGTGTGTGGGGTATTGACTCTGACACTACAGTGTCTGTACCTTTAAGGGTATAGCCTAACACATGACCTAGTATTCTATTCACCATTTCTCAGGGTAAGCTGTGCTGTGCTTTACTGTACGTGATGTGGAGTTTACTTCCTGCTTCTCGGGGACCGTTTGCTGTGCTTGTGTGGACAACAGGGGCTGTAACAGTAAGTAATAGTTGCATTTATGTTTTTGCATCACTTTTGTAGCACTACCGTTGTGCCATTTGTCTTCTTGATCAGTGTGTATTTGCCGGCCGTATAAGCTGTATTTTGACAGCCTGCGTGTTTGCTTTAGGGGCTGTCTGCTTTTGTAAGTTTTCCTACCGCCGTAGCTTTCCCCGGTGTATCTGCCTTTCGGCAGCACCGCTCTACGGTTTAGCGGTGCTGCGGCCTTCTAGTTTCTGTGATGTAACTCGCGGGCATTTGTCTCGCGATCTACATGCCGGAACCCGAAAAGGAAATCAATCTAAAAAATTACTAGAAAAGTGAAGGAGGTAAAGCAAAAATGCAATATTAAAACAGATCAGGATTCAGTTTGGAGATGACCCACAGAAATGTTATAGGGAGTTAGGAAAGAAAACAGTAATAGTTGAGATGCCACCAAGAATGGAGGAAATGAATGCATTCTGGAGAAATATCCATGAGGACCCAGTTGAGCACAATAAGGATACTGAGTAGATAAAAGAAGTAAAAGAACAATTAAGAGACTGTGATATAGAAGGTAAGGATTGGAATGAAGCAACTCCTACTGAGATAGAACTAAAGCTAAGAAAGGCTCCTAAGTGGAAAATGCCAGATCCAGATGCTATACCAAACTTTTGGTTAAAGGTATTGTCATCTTTGCACTGTGATTTATACATGAGGAAAAAATATTTATGTGTACACCCTGAAATGACACTGGATTGACTAACAATGCGGAAAACCATACTTATACTTTCACCTGATGATTTTCTTGATGTTTGAACCTGCAGCCTAAGAATTATCAACCAATAACTTGTTTCCCAATGATATGTAAGCTACATATGGGAACTGATGCAGGTAGAGTATACAGGCTATAGAACAGAAAGCAGATAAAAGAGATTCATATGGAACAAAGGATCATCTTTTTTAAATAAAGTCATAATGGAGACCGGCAAAAAGAGCAGAAATCTCAGTATGGCATGGGCAGATTACAAAAAAAGCATCTGATAGAATTCCTTACTCCTAGAATACAGAATGCTTAAACATTTACAAAATCTCTCATCTTTTGGTAAATCTTATACTGGTTACTATGCAGAAATGGCAAACCACTCTACTGTTGAGCCACAAATGGTGTGAAAATCCAGTGTAGAATATTCCCAGGGCGATTCTTTGTTGCCATTGTTATTTGGCCTTGCTTTTAACATATGAAACTGTTTACTCAACAGCCTAGGTCATGGGTTCAGTCTGTCAAGAAAATCGTCATGTGAAAAAAGATATCACATCTACTTTTTCTGTATGCCTTGAAGCTATATAGTTCATCAGATGCAGATGACATAGGAATGTCATTTAAGTCTCAACAAATGTGACAATGCAACATTTGAAAGAGGAAAATTGAAGACTCAAGAAAATATAAAACTTGGGGAGGAATGTGATATAAAAGATTTGGAACAAGAGGGAGTGTACAGATATCTTGAAAAAGATGAAGGGACAATGATACAGCATGAAAAAATGATAAGGTTCAGTAAGGAATATTTTAGAAGACTAAAATTAATACTGAAAACACCCTTGACATCTGGGCATAAAGTTCAAGGTATAAATCAACTTGCACTTTTTGTTATAACTTATAGTTTTGGGGTGACTGGCTGGCCACAAAAAGAGTTTGATAAGCTTGACAGGAAAACAAGAAAATTGCTCCATGCCTATCAAATTATATATAAGAACTAGTGTTTTCTGAGATTATATATCTCTCTTGGCCTGAAGGAGGCATGGGCCACCTTCAAATCAACTACACATATAGATTGATGATTGTGGAATTACATATGTATTTACTGACATCATCAGATCTAAATACACAAAAGTCTTCTAAAACATGAATAAAATAAGTACAAGATGACCATGTTGCTTAGGTTAGCAGAAGCCTTTGGGAAAAAGCAGGCATGGATAAAAATCAGGTGGTGACAGGAAATGCAAAAAAGCAAACAAAAGAATGTAAAGAAAGGATCAAGAAAACAGAAAAGATACACAGAAATATCATAACTATAGCAAGAAGTATAGAGATCTGCTGAAACAGATGCAGGTTGGCCAAAAGTTGTCATGCAAATGACTTAGATGGGGTGACTTTAAACCAAAAGATGAAATATTAATATTGGCAACCCAAGACAGTGGATTGTATACTAGATATTTCACAAAATCTATAGAAAAGGCAGGAGATACAGATAAATGTAGGTTTTCTGGTACAGAACACATCATGTTGCAGGATGCAATACATCCATGGCTGAAGGTTTGTATACTGAAAGACATAACAATGTGGTAAGGTTATTACACTGGATACTCTGTAAACATTACAACACAGAGGCAGCTAAGATACATTGGAAACATGAATTGCAAAAGATTGCTGAAATGATGATGTAATTGCTATAGACTAGATACTGTAGTTTACAAGAAAAAGATAGCTATAGCAATGATTATTGAAATTGCTACACCCAATGGCTACAGTGTCTTACAATTGAAAGACATACATTTGTAAAATATCATTACTTGCAATATGGGATAAAGATATATAGATAATTCCAACTGTAGTGGGAGCAGCTGGGCTAATAAAAAATGTTTAAGCATATCTAAATGCGCTACCAATAAAAGTAACCCCTTATGAACTCCAAAAAAGACAATTCCGGGTACATTGAAGATGCTGAGAAGAGCACTCATATCAATATGAATGAAGCAAAACTGATTTCATAAACTTTAATTATGCCCTGGCTTAGGAATGGGGTCTATTCCCATCAAGGTATGGAAAAACCTAAGCATTTAGGGAATGTAAACCAATGAATCATGGAAGCACATACATACCTGTCAACCTGTTAGAGCAAGAAATCTGGACAAAGCCATAAATAAAAGTGGGAAAAAGGCCCAAAAATAGGGACAATTTTAAAATATTGCTCTTACAAACTTAGAAAGTTAATAGAATGACAGGTTTTACATTAGCTTGGATTTTCTGAATGGTATGAAGTCTGAAATTTGAATGTCTGTCATTATTTTTTAACTTTAATCTTTACTGATTTGCCAGAAAAAGCAAATTTTTATGAAAAATAAACCAAAAATATGAGGCAAAAATCTGGACATTCTGCAAAAATCACTACAGTTGAAAGGTATGAGCACATATCAGGTGAATGTTGCACATGTCCAAACTGCAAACAGATAAAAAGACTGGATTCAAAGGACGTGAACCTATAACAGTGCATCAACAGGGTGAGCCATATAAGCTCTTACACTGACAACATCAAGAAAGCACATAACTTGTGATGCAGGTGATTGCTACATATTTACAGACTGAAAGCAGGAAAAAGACTGATCTCAAGAACTTCAAACCCATGACTTTGTTCAGTGATATTCTTCCAGACAGTACACTAGGAAAGTGAACCACAGAAGCAGTTACCAAAAAGGTGTCAAGAAAGCACATAGGTGATTGTTTCACATTTGCAGACTGAAATCAGGATAAATGGATTTGTGCCCATGACTTTGTTTAGTGATATTCTGCCATCCAATGCATTAACAATGTGACCCACAGAATCACTCAGCCTGAATGTTTCTGGTAAGCACATGCCAGGTAATTGCTACACATTTACAGAGTGAAAGAAGAAAGTCATAGCATTAACAAAGTAATGCACAAAACAGAGGTATAGCTAGCCATTCTGGTAGTCAGTGCCATCCCCCATCTGGTACCCACCCACCCCCACTGTAAACTGAGGAATAAAAAAAGGTCCTCTGCCATGGAGCACTAAGTGCTTCAGTCCTAAGAAAATGTCCTTCATTCCTTTCAACCTATAGTAAATTGCTTGCTGTAATGTAGCAAACAGCTGCTACAGTTTATGCCACACACCGAGTGCTAAACTCTTCAGATCTAATCATGAATGCAATATCTGCATTTGAATGACAGTAATAGACTGCTACTTTGCACCCAGGGTGGGTATCCCCTTTGCCCAGCCCTAGCTATACTAATAGCACAGAAAGTACTCACATGGAAGGTGTCAGAAAACACATAGCGGGAGATTATTACACATTTGCAGACTGAAGTCAGGAAAAAAATATTAGCCTCAAAGGATTCATACCCATGACTTTGTTTAAAAAAAAATTCCCAGACAGTGCATTAATAAGGTCAGATACAGAAAGACTGATCATGAAGGTATCAGGAAAGTACAGAACAGGTCATTGTTACACATTTGCAGACTGAAAGCAGGAAAAAAGACTAATTTTAAGGGATTTCAGCCTACAACTTTGCTCAAGTATACTTTCCCATTCAGTGCATTAACAAGGAAGGCCAGAGAAGCACTCACAATGAAGATGTCAGGAAAACACATAGTAGATGATTGTTACACATTTGCAGAACTGAAGCAGAAAATTAAAAGAAAAGCTATATGACCTTAAGGAGATTTGAATCTTCCACTATATATACAATAACACTCTACAAAGTATTTCATAATCAAGCAGAGACATGAAAGCAGTCAGACTGATGGAGTTAACTTTATTTTGTATTTGTCAATTGCTTCACAACAGTGCTGAGTTCCTTTGTGTGATTGATGGCAGTCAAAGCCAGTATACAAAGCACATGACATTGATTGGACTTCATTGTTGTTATACAATAAGCCATGTCTTTGATTGTACATGGGCAATGATGGTGCTTATTGTGATCTATCATGCACATTATTAGGACAGAAATATATGTTATTTAGAAGCTCTTTATGGGCATGTTTGTGGTATCTACTTTTGGATCATGTTAAAGGTTACAAATTGGTGTATAGGAGAGAAATAAAAATCAGAAGCAAGCAAAGGATAGACTCAAAGGTTAGCAAATAAGGATTGAGCAGGATGGAGGTGAGGTATGAGCATATATGTCAACTTCCCAGCTGTAGAATTCTGGTGAAAGCCAGACATAATGGTGGGACAAAGGCCAAAAATCAGGGACAGATTTCCCATATTGTTGTTATAAATGTGGAAACTGGACAGAATAACAGGTTTTGTGTTATCATGCATTCTCTGAAGGATGTGAAGTCTTAAACTCATATGTGTAGTTATTTACTGACTTCAGTCCTCAGTGATTTGCAGAAAATACAGATGTTATGTGGAACACATCAAAAATATGAGCCATATATCTACACATTCTGCAGATATCTAGACAGTTGAGAAATATGGGTGGGAGACATATTCCTTTTTTGTAAGATAGGTGTTTTTTTTGTAAGGAAAAGGGAAAGTTGTGAAACTACGAGGAAGGTAAGAGGGGGGTAGTTTAGGTATCAAGAAGAGACAGATTTGACTGACCGGATGTGGGTAACAATATGAGGGAGAGAGAGAGAGAACAAAATGATCAAGGTGACATAAGACAAACAGAGGGAAGACAGTGGTGAGAGGAGGATTGTAAAACCAGCAGTGGTGGGCATGGACATGAAAGGGAGGTGAGCCTCAGGATGGATGATAGGACTGGGTGAATGCAGATTCAGTCTCTGCCAGATGAGTCATAGTGGGAGATCACACATCACCCTGGGTACTGTCAGCACTGGGTTCTGGCTGAGAATGTGGAGCCAATGCTGGGCAGAAACATTACTCAATGAATCACCAGAGCATGGTCTCCATATGGCCAGTGAGTGCAGGCATCCAACTACCTTTTTGTTGAGAGCCCCCACAATGTCTGCCAGCTGCCAATGGGTGACAAAGATGTCACCATCTCTCAGTGTTACTGGCAAGTACTACTTTACCAACCTCTGGTTCAGGGCTACCTGACACAGGTGGTGCAAGGTAATGTCGGAGGTGGAGGTAGCACCGCTGCTGCCACCTGGGGTTGGCTGGCAGACCTTGCCAGTGAGATTGGTGCAGGTTACTTTGTTGCTTCATATAACTGTAAAATAAATAGAAATAACACAATAAACAAAATAAATGTATGTAAAACAAACAATAGTGACAAAGTGGGAGGAGGAAAAGAAATAGAAAGACAATGAAAACTGCATTCATAACTATACATGTATCTATCAATATCTGTACCTATAGCTCTATATATATGTGTTGGGGGGGGGGGGGTTAAACCAAAAGCCATCCTCACACGTGGTCTGGACAAACAGAAGATTAACTGTAGGGACTATTTAGCCAGATCAATTTGTCTCTGCGGTCAGAGATGCAATTTGATGTCTGAGAATACTGTACTTATACAAAGCAAAAATGCAGACAGACAGACAAACAAACTCATTTCAGTCACAGATGATCAGCAAAGAACATTAGTTTCAATTGAAAATTTGGAAATGTCTGGCAAAATAATACTTAAGATCTTACATATATGGACAGTGTACTGCTACAGTGATACTACTGAACAGAAAAAATACACGACATTTTTTCTATCATAACACAATGGTGGGTTGGGGGAATTCAACTCTCAGGCATCCTCATAATGTGTGCATTGGATGACAAATTCATGAAATATAGGTAGTGTATTACTATGGTTCCAAAGGCACATTAAAATGTGAAACGTGGCTGTCCCCTATTCCTGTGTATGCTGATGAGAATACATGCTCTACAGTGACTCTATCTGTAGAAGGTTTAATATGGCATGAAATGTTTCTCACCCCCTAAAATTACAGACTGCCCATGAATGTGATGAGCTGCCTGCCAGGTACTCAGGTGTGTGCACAGCATCATGTAGAAACCTACATAGTGTTTACAAGGTATGCTCATCATGCAAATTAAGTGATTTAGAAACAATAATGAGATGAGTCCTAATTAGTCATAGTGCCCACCCAGAGTGCCGGAACCTATACAATATAAGCACAACAAAAATCATATAGTCTCATTGCACAATGGAGGAAAACTTCTGTAACCAGAAGTTGAATCCTGCTTAGGGTACTTTTGAAGAAATAGATATGTGTAAATAAAGTAAGTGCTGCTTTTTACACATTCATTCCTCTGTAAAATACTACTTTGTGAGCTTCTCTTTACTCTAAGGCTTATAAGGGATTTCAGTCTGTCAGTACTTATAATTGCTTTGTCCAAAAGTGTATTAAAGGGTACATTGCAGGTGTAACAGTACTATTCTTCTGGTCAGGTGTTGTCCAGTTACAGTTATGTGCTTATTTTTTGGAGGGGGCGGTATAAATGGTGAAGATATGCAATATCATGGACTGTCAGGCAAAGTAGAGCTGCGGTGACAGCCTTCTTCAATATACACATTTACTTTTGCAGTGCTAACCCTTAATATAATAGTACAATGTGCTCCAGCTGAATATGGTCATATGGCTGAAAATAAACACACATCAGCTGCAACAAAACTACACCATTCTGTTTTGACTCATTATCATGCTTGGCACCTCATTATATAACTGCTAGCATATTGAATAGCCAGTCCTATTATTTGGCTTAGCCACATCATGCAGCTGGGCTTTTTCAGTCTCACACACACACTGTGCATGGCTGCTCATTATGCAAATTCACTTGGTGCAGTGAAGCAAAGTTACTGTAAATCTGGCCCTGTGGTTGTATTCTATAAATGGTATGTATTTAGGTGATATGACAGGGATGCTTTTTGTTAATTATGTCAGCTCCTGAAGACTGGCAAATGGTCAATGAATCAAAACAGCACACAAATCACAATGGTGAGGCAGGTAGGGCATATGGGAACGCTTGCCATATTTTATTTATTAACTGGGGAAAGTCCAACTTGGAACAAAGCCAATTTTAAGCATAGGCCCAGGGAGAAATGCTCCAGATGTATGTCTTTGTAATGTGGGGGGAACCCACATGAATGCAGGGAGGACATACAGACTCTGCACAGAAGGCACCCCAGCCAAGAATCAAACCAGAAAACCTCTTGGTATGAGATGACAACACTACCACTGCACCACTGCACCATCATTATAGTTAGTTCATTGCTTAATTATGCCTTCATATAAACCCCCCTACTTATAAAACTATTTCTCAGTTCATTACTGAATATTTCATATCCAGCCTTGTGTTATTTAATATTCAAAATCTATTTTTTTTTTACTATGATGCAATAAAGCAACCATATGATTATTATTAGCTTCACAGCAGGCATAACAGTTAAGGTTTTTGCTTCCTTTGCACAAGGTACAAGTTACAATCCTGTCCTCCAGCCAATGCCTATATGGAGTTTTCATGTTCTCTTTGTGTCTTTATGTGGTTGCTCCCACTTCTCAAAAACATGCTGAGTGCTTCCAACTCAAACTCCCTCAAGAATGCAATTGTAGACAGCAACACAGACTCAAAATGGTGCCTATCAGAGGAAGAGTTGTATAGGTCAACTACTTTCGGCATCAACTGTGGTACAGAGTATCCTCTAGATAGGAAAACATGGATCACAAAGTATCAGGGCTAGCCAACCAATGGTATAAAAATTGGCTGTAAGTGATTTGGACATGTTGACTAATGTTCTCAAAAATGGGCATGGGTATTTGCTGGTGATACAAGAGTTGAGGACCCAATCTACTCCAATTTACATCAGGGACCCATGATAATGGTGGGAGGGGTCTATGTGGCCTTATTGGCTACTGTGTTCCTGCCATAAAGACCAGCTCTGGGTCAGTAAGCTACTGGCCAGATGGGGTCAATTTGCTTAGGTCGGGTTAGCTGGGATAGTTCTGTTGAGCAAAAGCTGGACATAAAAAACAGTCAAACTGTCAAACATGAACTAAGAATTGTTATGCTCAATATAGGTTCACTGATAGGATGGAACGTGGAAGTGCATGGTAATAATGAGGATGGACATCTTCTGTATCCAGGATCCAAGATGGAAGGGAAGTGCAGCAAAGTTACTAGGTTTCAGATCTAGATTCTACTACTCAAGGGGAGGACAGAATAGAAATGTTGTGGGGATTGTGGTGAGGGAGGGTCTTCAGAAGACAGTGACAGGATGTCATCAGAATTAATGACAGACTCATAGAAATCAGATTGCAGTGTAAAGAAAGGGTGTGATGATGTGAGGTAGTGCCATCTGTGCCAGGGAGAATAGGGTAGTGCATGTGTAGTAAGTGTCAGCATAGTTAACTGGAGTTTTGTAAAGAGTTTTGTGTCATTTGACTATCACATTGACCTGTACAGATGATTATGTTAAACATGTATCAACAGTGTTATTATAACTAAGTGTATATGTTTAAACAAAAAAATTATGTAAGGGAAGAGTAGAAGTCTTTGAAATTGTACTATAGCTTTCAGATAATGCAATGGATCATAGCAAAGCTCTGAGTGTGTATTATACCAGAGTCAGGTGATCATATGTGATGTTATTTTATAACCATCACTGCCGTGAGAGGATGGAACTCACAAAGCAGTTTGTTTTCTTTTTTGTTTGGAACCTGATATAAAAGATCTATGTCAATTTTCACAGTTAAGTTCCATTCTGTTTAAAGCTCATCACATTGCCTTGTGGAAGTAAGCATTTCAGCATCTTATCTTGCTGCATTAATTAAGTTAACTAGGGAACAATTATTCTTTAGACAGTCAGGAAATACAGTGAGATTAGTTAAGTACTGTTTTCTGCATCTGTGTGAATCTATCCAACTATGTTATTTGTATATCTCCTGTGATTGAAGCTCTGGTGTTTATTGTACTTAGATATTTAGTATTCTCATGTTTCCTATTTTATTATTTACTATTAAATATTTTTATACCTTCCATTGTGGCTGTTTTTTTAGAGAATACTTTTAACATCTTGAGAGTACTTGCACTTATTTTACTGACACCTTCGATACAGCTAGTGAAAATGTGCCAACCTTTTCCGAGGTGTGGGTGTGTGTGTGTGTGTGTGTGTGTGTGTGTGTGTGTGTGTGTGTGTGTGTGTGTGTGTGTGTGAAAATCAAATACCCAGATGTGGGTGTGTCAGCTACTTAGAACTGGGACACAGTGCTCCAAAGGGAGTCTTGTTTAGGATCTGGAGAGACAGAGAGTACGTCCCAGGTCTGGAGTGTGTTTCCTGTGTGCTCTTGGGGGAAACTGTGTTTGATCCAGGCAGCTGCATGCAAAAAATACTGTGTAAATCAATTCCTGTGTTTAGGAACCATCTCTCACTGGTATCAGAGGTAAGGATTGAGGCTCCTTGATTACTGGCCCTGGGTAGAGAGGCCATCACATAGTGCTGGTAAAGCGGGGAGATATTAATTGAACTTCAGTAGCCTGTGGGCAGTTGTCACTGAAGGTTTGTGTACTCTCAACAGCCACAAGGTAAAGAGTTTCATTTTCACAGCAGTTTTATTTATTTTTGTTAGTTTGGTTTAGTCAGAGGAAGCAGGCAATGATGTCAGCAGAGGATTATGGTAAGCTGACAAATATTCAGTTGGCCAAGGTGTCTGAAGCCAAAGGACTGTTTCATGCCAACAGGACTAAAGAGAAAATGATTTCAGCTTTAATTGCAGCTGCAGCATGGACCAGTGGCCAGGAGGATGACCAGTTTGTTGACAGAGATTTGCAGTCTGCAGAAACAAGACCATTCACCTTTTCCTCGGAGGACTTAAAAATCCATCTGGAGTTGAACTGGAGGCCACACGTTTGGAGGCTGAAGAAAAGGAGAAGCAGCATCAGCATGAAATGGAGAACAAAGAGAGATTGCGACATCTGGAGGCTGAAGAAAATGAGAAGCAGTGCCAGCATGAACTGGAGGCCAAACATTTGGAGATCGAAGAAAATGAGAAACTGCGGCATTTGGAGGCTGAAGAAAAGGAGAAGCAGCATCAGCATGAACTGGAAGCCAAACATTTGGAGACCGAAGAGAGACTGCAGCATTTGGAGATTGAAGAAAATGAGACTGCAGTGATTGAAGGCTGAAGAAAAAGAGAAGTAGTGAAAACATGAGAACAAATGGGGAAGGGAATAACAGGACCCCAGAAGCAATAAAGGTTAGAAAATGTCTTGCACAATTTGCAGTGGAGGATGACTTTGATAGTTTCATTCATATATTTGAAAGAATAAGTAAACAGTATAATGTTGATCAAGAACTCTGGGTATGGTTCCTGACCCCTTACTCCATGGTAAAGCTGTAACTTATCTTTCTAATTTGTCTTATACTGATTATTTAAGCTATGATAGAGTAAAACAATGTTTATTGAGCTGTTATAAGTTAACACCTGAAGCTTATACAAAAAAGTTTTGTGAACATAGACACAAGGCAGATGAAAGTACATGTGATTATATTGCTGAGTTAAGCACTTATTTTCATATATGGGTGAGTGGGTGGAGGTCACCACTTCTGAAAAACTGGCAGATGTTTTGGTAAGGGAACAAGCCCTTTGTACTTTTCCCGAGGACATGAGAATCTTGTTGGCAGACTAGGAGTGCAACTCTGCAGAAGAGAAAAGGGAATCTCTACTTAGCAAGCAGGGCATCACTGCACAAGAAGGGGAAACCCAGTGCTTCACATGGATATAAGGGAACCCATGACGGGCAGCCTAAATCATCCCAACAGAGTCTAACAGTAACAGGAGAAGCCACTAGTACAGGTACATAACCAGGATCAGGGGTTAGATGTTTTAAATGTTACCAGAGGGGCCATGTAGCATACAAATGTCCACTGAAGCAAGGTGGGGAACAAAGGGTGAGGGAGCCAGCAAGTGGGAATAAAAACATGCCAGTAGTAAATTGTCTGGAGATAACAGGTGCAAATTATCACCAGAGTTTGTATCCTATCTTAGTGAATGGAAAACAGGCCACTGATAAGAGAGACACAACCTCAGACATAACCATTGTGAAGCCTGAAGCGGTTAAAGAAAAGCAGTACTTTCTTGGGCAGTCCATGCCAATCAGAACTTTAGGAGGGCTCTCATTCCAAATACCTTTGGCCAGGGTTCACCTTGACTGGGAGGGTGGAAAAGGAAGCAAGTAGTAAGCCATGTTTGAGGATATTCTTGCAGATGTCTTGATATGGAATGATTTTGATGTTACATGCAATCAGACTTGGAGACAGGCATGTAGGTCTGATAGCCTGGGGGAGACCCAGACAGTCCCCACACCTGAAGCTGGGGCTGGTGATGTAGCTATTTCAGTGAGGGAGCTATCTAGTATCAGTGAACCTGAAGGTGAGACACAGTTGCTGGTAGGTACTGATGTTCCCATGGACAGGGAGACTGCACAGACAGAGGTGAATGGTAGTACCCAGGTTGACAGTGAGTCACTGCTGTAAAAAGATTCTAGGCATCCTGTGGAAAGGGAGTTGGGAAGGGTCACAAAGGTAGAGTTGAGATAGGCTCAGCTTTCGGACCCTATCTTATGAGGCTTGAGGGAGGTAACTAAGGAGACACCTAATGCTCAAGGAAAAGGGGAATCTGTATATTGGAACAAAGGGTTACTGTACAGAGAGTGGACCACTGAGGAAGGGCTGGAGGGTGAGGTAATACAGCAGTTGGTAGTGCCCAGACCCTACTGTTTGGCACTTCTAGCCATAGTCCATGATATTCCTTTTGCAGGTCATATGGGCATAAAGTATACCAAGAGACATATCATGCAGAGCTTTTATTGGCCTGGTATTGCAAAGGATGTAACAGGGTACTGCAGAACATGTGAGCAGTTCTAAAAGCTAGGCAAGGCAGGGGACAAGATCAAAGCTCCATTGATGACTTTGCCTTTGATTGAGGAGCCATTTCAGAGGGTAGTTAAGGATATTGTGTGGCCTCTGAGTACCCCAAGTTCCACAGGAAAGAAGCATATCCTGGTGGTAGCAGATTATGCTACCAGATACTCTGAGGTGGTGGCTGTGTCCTCCATCAATGGAGAAGATGACAAATGCTTTGTTAGTGATTTTCAGCGGGGTAGGTTTTCCAAGAAGAATACTGACTGACAGAGGTGCCAATTTCATGTCAGACCTGCTGGCTTATCTGTGGAAGCGTTGTGGGTTGAAGCACCTAAAGACCACACCCTACCACCTCCAGACTAATGGTTTTGTGGAGAGGTTAAACTCTACACTAAAGACCTTGCAACAGGCATTTGAAGACCAGTTTAAAAGAGAGTGGGACAAATATTTACACCATCTACGTTTGCATACAGAATGGTACCCCAGGAATCCACAGGTTTTTCACCCTTTGAGTTGCTGTATGGGCATGGGGTGAGGAGGCTTTTAGATTTGATTTGTGATGAGTGGGAGGGTGAGGGTGACTGTGAGTAAATATCCCACAAGGAGTCTGTTGGGCATAAGTTCTAAACTTCAGGACAAGGCTTAGTGAGATCATGGGCTTGGCCAGGACATCCTGGCAGGAGCCAAAAGCAGAAAAAGTTGTGATATGACAGGAATGATCAAGCCCGAGAGTATGCAAAGGGACAGCAGGTTATGGTGCTCATTCCTGTCAGACATAATAAGCTGCAGGAAGTTTGGGAGAGACCCTTTAAAGTGGTAAGGAAGTTCAGTGATGTCAATTACATGGTAAACCTGCTAGGCGGCAGCACAAATTGTACTGTGTTAATATGATGATGCCTCAGCATGTCAGGGAGGTCCTGGGCAGACTGCAAAAGGCAGGGTTGACCATTAAGCCCAGTAAGTGTCAGGTGGGTATGACAGAGGTCTCCTACCTGTGACATAGAGTGGGAGGGGTAAGATTAGGCTAGAACCTGCCAAAGTTGAAGCTATTCAGGTGTGGCCTGCCCCTGTTATCAAATAGCAGGTGCGGGCATTCTTAAGGATGGCAGTGTACTACAGAAATCTTGTTCTCAATTATAGTACAATAGCTGCTTCCCTCACAGACCTGACAAGGAAAACCAGGCCAGATAAGGTAGTATGGACCCCAGCCTGCAAGCAGGCATTCACAAAATTTAAAAGGACTTTGGGAGGGCCCCCTGTATTAGCCAGTCCAGATTACAGCAAATAATTTGTTGTGTAGGTGTATGCTTCAAACCATGAGGTGGGGGCTGTACTCAGCCAGGTTTCCTCAGAGGGAGAAGAGCACCCAGTTGTATATTTCAACTGTAGACTCCAACCCAGGGATGAATGTTATGCAGCTGTAGAAAAGAATGTCTAGCCATAGTATGGGCACTGCAGAAAATTCAGCTTTATCTGTAGGGAAGGAAATTCCCTGTGGTTACAGACCACAGTCTCTTAACATGGCTACATAGAGCCAGCCAGCAAAATACCAAGTTATTAAGTGGAGCCTAGGGTTGCAGGTATATGGCATGACAGTGCAGCACCATAGTGGGGTCAGCAATGCTAATGCAGATGGACTCTCAAGACACTGTATAGGTTAGTGTGTTCCCAGACAGGCCCATTTCTCTCAAGCAATGTTTTTCAGGGTCACTTGAAAAACTAGCTTGAGTCTTCTAAGGGGGGAAGAGATGTGATAATGTGAGGTATTGCCATCTGTGCCAGGGAGAAAAGGGAAGTTTATGTGAAACATATGCCAGCATAGTTAGTTGGATTTTGTAAATAATTTTGTATCATTTGACTATCACACTGATTTGTGCAGATGATTGTGTTAAAAATGTAACAGTGTTATTATAACTGATTAAACGTATATGTTTAAACAAAGAATTCTGGAAGGGAAGAGCAGAAGTTTTTGAAATTGTTCTCTAGCGTTCAGACAATGCAATGAATGGATCATAGCAAACCTCTGAGTGTATATTGTACCAGAGTCAGGTGATCATATGTGATATCATTCTATAACCAGCACTGCACTGGGAGGATGGAACTCACACAGCAGTTTGTTTTGTTTTCTTTGGAATCTGATATAAAAGATCTATGTCAATTATCACAATTAGTTCAGTTCAGTTTAATTTAAAGCTCATCACCTTGCCTTGTGGAAGTAAGCTTTTCAGCATCTTATCTTGCCTTGCTGCATTAATTAAGTTAGCTAGGGAACAGTTATTCTTTAGACAGTCAGGAAATAGAGTGAGATTAGTTAAGTATTGTTTTTCCTGCATCTGTGCACGTCTGTCCAACTGTGTTATTTTTATGTTTCCTGTAATTGAATCTCTGTTGTTTATTGTACTTAGATATTCAGTATTCTCAAGTTGTATTTTATTATTTATTATTAAACATTTTTATACTTTTCATTATGGCTGGTCTTTTGCCGAATACTTTTAACATCTTGAGGGTACTTATGTTTATTTTAGTGCTGCCTTGGCCACTGTAAAAAGCCTTGCTGCTTTGGTTGCACTCTACCATTTATATTACTATTGATTTTACTCAGTATAATTGGATACTCTTGTAAGAGCCATAGAGTGGCTGACTGGTGTCAGTGTGGTTACCTTATAGTCTGGGCAGAAGGGGTGTGTGTGTGTGTGTGTGTGTGTGTGTGTGTGTGTGTGTGTGTGTGTGTGTGTGTGTGTGTGTGTGTGTGTGTGTGTGTGCGTGCGTGCGTGTGTGTGTGTGTGTGTGTGTGTGTGTGTGTGTGTGTGTGCGTGTGTGTGTGTGTGTGAAAATCAAATACCCAGATGTGGGTGTGTCAGCTACTTGGAAATGGGATGTAGTGCTCCAAAGTGAGTCTTGTTTGGGATGTGGCGAGACAAAGAGCCCAGTTCCAAGTCTGGAGTGTGTTCCCTGTGTGTGCTTGGGAAAATTGTGCTTGATGCAGAGAGCTGCATCTGAAAAACTGTAAATCCATTCCTGTTTTAGTGACCGTCTCTCACATGCCAGTGGTAAGGATTGAGGCTCCTTGATTACTGGCCCAGGGTACAGAGGCCCTCACAAAGGGTAGTATTTATAATTTTAGACTATGACTCACACCAGAGTTGTGGCAGTGAAAAAAAGAGTGCATTCAAGCAGCAGTTGCAGGAACTACTAAATAGAGTAGGCCAACATGACTTGGTTCTGATAACTGAAAATGTGAATGCACGTATCAGACTTGATGGTTGCCAACACATGGTTCAACAAGGGAGACAGTCACAAGATCACAAACAAGAGTGTAACTTAGGTACACTTCCTCCTAAATGGCACAGGGCACTAGGATAAAAATAGCAAATGCAAAGTTATCCCCAGTAAAACAGTCAGTCACTGGTTGCTACAATCATCTTCAAACAGTGGTCAGAGAAGGATCTAAGGTCAACATAGACTAAACTGAAAACCTGAAAGTTGATTGCAGAGTAAGTATAAGAGATCAAAGAAATAAACCAAGTACTTGCAAAAAAGGAACAAGAACAGAAAATGAGCACCAAGAATACTGTATTACATTAGTGCTTTCATCCTGAAATAACAAAGGACTTCATCATAATCTTTACATTCTATGCTTATATCTATTTTATCAAGTATCTATGTGTTCTTTATAAGTGTTATTTGTATGAATTTTCTTAAGTGATGATTCATTATTATATTTCTTTGAAGACATTTTGGGGCTAATTGAAACAATTTGGGTTAGGAACATGGATTATTGGTTAAGCACTTCACTGTAATTAGTATTTAAGTATGATTTGCTGTGGATGTGTTTAATCTGATGAAGTTCTTTGTTATTTCAGGATGAACACACTAAGGTAATAAATTATCCTTGGTCCTCATTTTCTGTTCTTGTCCCTTGTTTGCAAGTTCATACTCTAAAATGGCCATAGGTATGAATGCACATGAATGTGTGAGGTACATAAGAACAACTATAGCATATTTCTGCATGTGGTGCAAACGTTGGCTGTAGATGATGGTGGCTATTGATGTGACACCCCAACCCCATGTGCAAAATTGAGAAGAAGGAGGTTGTGAATGGATGGATGGACAATACAAGTTCATTTGTGCCAAACACATATTTTCTCCTACTTGATGTCTTACTGTTTAACAAGTGGTTTATAAATTCAACTTATTTTAAATGTTTGACAGCCCAGGTATGTAGATAAAACAACTGACACAAGTCAAGCAATGCTTTTCCTGGAGGGGGTATTCCTAGGCAGTTGTCTTGCATAAACTTCAGGACTGTTCCATCTCATAGACCCACCTTGATGATTAGGATTATTACGGTACATCCTAGGAAGAGTGTTTTGAAGTTTCACATGCAAATAAAGTATTCCATGGGAGGGTCCTATGTAAATGACCTTCCTAGCATGCCACTCATGTACAGTACATGTGTAGTTTGAGGTTCGATTCAAAGACCCCCAAACCACACAACTGAGAGATAGAGCTTGGTTCCAGAGGTAATAAGTATACACCTCATTTTAGTGGTGCACAACAATGCCTTTTAAAGGAGGAATTTGTATAGCATGAATGAAACTACTTCACTACAAATAGATAGATAATACAGGTAACAAGTGCCATCTGTGAATGGGAGTGCATGCATGTATGTGCCCGTGTGTCACCGTGTGTGAAAAACCACTGTGACAGTATGAGTGGGTCTGAGTGAGTCCATGAGTGTCTGTGTGTGAATGGCTATTGTAAATCCCATTGTGTGTGTGTGTGTGTGTGTGTGTGTGTGTGTGTGTGTGTGTGTGTGTGTGTGTGTGTGTGTGTGTGTGTGTGAGACCTGGTATAGGAAATTAGAGACTGTGTGTGTGCTTCTTGCCACCTGTGTTACAGCAAGGATGGTAAGAGCTCCACTGCAGAAATTCTTCAACTGTACAAAGGAGCAATTCATAGTCATGCAAATTCACGTGCAATGGGATGCTGCCATTTAGTGAATTTGGATGATTATGAGTTAGTACTTAGCTGAGTTCTCTCATTGATGGTAGTTGATTTGCACTACAGTGCTACTGTCAACAATATATGGTCCTTGTGTTTATGTAGAGTATGCATAGTTTATCCCTTTTAACTACCTTGTATATACCAGGTATTTTTGGAGTTTTTCCTAGTAGTATCAGCATTCAAGTACTGTACATGCGATCCCTAATTTCAGTATAGAAAGGACCTCTGTCTTCAGTCTGTTCACAAAAATTAAATATGGATTAAAATTCACCATTTTTAACCGCTCTGGTAGAGTAGAAGGATAAAGCCCTGACTACATCCTAACTGAACAGGATTCAGTTAGTAGCTCAGGCAAATGATGAAGTAGCAGGGATGGTATGGGCAAGTTCATCCACGATGGGAGAGCACTTGTTGATAAACTCCATAAGTGCAAGTGTGGTCCAAAGAGGGGAGTTACCCCCTGGTGTAATCAAGAGTGGGGAGGATAAGGAAAGGGAGTGGGTAAGTCATAAAAAAAAAAAATCTATCCCCAGAAGAAACCATAGATAAACAGAGCCTCCAGGACACCCTCAATATCCACTACTGCCTCACTCAGCAATAGTGGAGTAAGTCCAGGGGGTTGGAGAGTAACTAGTTGAGCCGGTGTGGAGATTGGGTACTGGGGATGAATTAGTAAACATGAGGTCTGAAGGGACCAAAAAAATAAAATCATCATTTTCTCTGCAAGTACAAGATGGACACTTTTGTTCCTCACACCTTAGAGCAGATATTTCTTTTCAATTTTACTCTATGAACACTAAGATTATAATCCAGTTTTGTACTTTCTACTACTGCTAAATCAGACCTATCGCTGCTTTTTCTTCACAAGTTTTGTTTGCTTTAGCAATGCAGCCTTAATTTTCTCTGGTTCAGAAGATCACACATGCTTTTTTTCAGTTCACATACTTTGCTAATACTCTGGCATTTCACATAAGAATATTAATTCTTCCACCTTTAATGGTTAACCAGTAGGAAAAGGTAAAATAAGAGTAATGACCAAAATACCCCTTTACCTTTAGAATTATTGTGAAAATAACAAGCATAGTTGGTTGGGGGAATTCAGAGGTGACACAAAATCAGCAATAAGAAATAAACACTCACAATTCTTGCATTGGAGGTGATCATACTTCTCAGCCTCTTAACTTAAGAAATCAGGACAAAGTCTAAAATATTTGGGGGGCAAGGCACCAAAATAAGGACAGATTTTAAATTTTACTCTTAGAAAGGTGCAAGAATAACAAAGATTGTTGTCAGATATATTTTTCTGAAGGATATGAAGTCTGAAACTCTAATGTATATAATTATTTAGTGACTTTAATCCTGTTTTGTATTCTAAAATTGTACTACAAGAAATATAAAATAAACAACTTAATTAATACTGGAGACAATGCAATAATAAAACCATAAATTTAGAGCAAAATAAAAAAGAAACAGCCAAAGGAAAAAAAAAAACAATAATAACATTATTGGTATATTGCAATTCCTACTATTAAACAATGAAGGAAAAAATATTATGACTATTATACTAGTCTACAGGGCATTCATCTATACTATGAAAATGTGGAATATGACTAAGCAGATAATAAGAAAAGCACAGTTCAACACAGTGATAATGAATAATACTGTGAATATTTCCCTACAGACACTTTCCACAGTCCTGTAGCATCACTTTAAAGTGTTTTACTTAATGCAGGTAGTGGAGGTTAAAGGAAGGAAATGATGAGGGTGAGCTGACAGTGGAATAATAATGCAACAATAGAACAGTGGAACTCAAGAATGTGAACATTCTGTCCAGTACCTAGTGATGCACCACATATTTATCTTACAGATTGCTAACATATATGTCATTATAATGGTGATTAAAACATCCTGTCATGAGACCCCCTCTCCCCCTTGGCTTGCAACACAAGTCACAGCAAGTAAATTACACTAATAAAAAGTCTGTTAACATTGGTAGACAGTTTCCATACTATCAAAAATGTATTCAGCATTTTGAAAGGCATTAATAGTTTACCAGTCCACACTGAATAAGTTAGTATGCTGAGAACAGAAGATTAGGCCTAATTGGAATACCTTTATTCCCACAAGCCTTCTTGCCATTAAGATGGGCTGTGTTCACTGAGTATTGAGTGTCATGTACCTACACATTCATGGACAGCACACAGCTCCAACAGGCCACATTATGGCAGAGTTGAGCTGAGGAAGCAGTATCATCTGTAGGACAGGGATAAGAAACAACTTCCGTTACCATTAATGTGACGATGTGTTGCATGTAATGCACAGATACTTCTCATGTATCAACGCCAGTCAGCATTGCATCTGTGCTGAAGGAAATGAAAAAAATTTTTCAAGCAATACAACATATTATAGTATTGTGATACACAATCTAACAACAAACAATGGCATAGCTTAAGCGATGACCACAATCCCCTCTTATATTTACAGTTATATGCATCCATAGCACTATGCTGTAAGTGACGATGCAAATGATTAGTTAGAAAAGATTAGCCTGGCATGCACGGCATTGTCAGACCTCACTCTGATGGACCTCCTGCATATCTACAAAACAAACAGCACCAGAATTACCCGTTCTAAAGACTTAAACCTTGCCTGTGATATAAATAGGACATGCTGGAGAGATAGGTATGTATCCCAGAGACTACCCTATCTATGGAACAGGCACCCCATCCATGTGAAGCAGAGTTCCTCCCTAACCCAATTCACGTGCAACTTGGACAATTGGATATGAAACTGGAAATTCATCTCTGGCTTGGCACCTATGTCTGTGATGGACACAGGTAACCTGTAAATGGTTCATCTCCCAGACCTATGCTTACACTTATCAAGGGTATCAGAACTTGTCAGAGATTTGGGATGCATGGCTAGGTTTAAAAAGGTCCTTGTGGTCGTTAGCCTAGTAAACACCTATGAATCTATGAATAAAGCCATCATCATCAAATTTATTAACACTTTTAAGATTAGATTATCATATGGATGAAACATAAAAAAAAAAAAACAGTAACATTAAAGAAAAGTTCTTTAATAAACAACACACTGGCACATTGCCAGATGCTTCAGGGGAATAATATAGAAAAAAGTATTTAGAAACTTTTGCCAGCACAGTTAATCAACACAGTGATATTCCCGTGTGGAGTCAAATGAATTTATATTTGACTGCTGCCTGTTACAATGGAAGTCATCCTTGTAGGGGATCCAAGTAGGCAGTATCTTCTTTAATAGGTTCATAGGTTCATAGGTTCATACTAGACTATCTGCCCTGGGGCAATTATAAGCCTAGCCTGATTCTGTATGGCTTACGCCACCCCTTGATTTGAGTATACTGTGCCCTTTTTAAGGTTTAGTTTACTGTGCCTCTGTCCAATAGTGACATGGGAGTAATCCCTGGGACAAACCTACAATCCCCCATCCACCTATCGAGATTCTTCTTGAAGAGATTCAGTGAGGTGCTTTGCCTCACATGAACTGGAATTCTATTCCAGAGCGAAGGGAGCCTCTGGGTTATGAACCTGTCCCTCCAGCAAGTTCTATTTATTTCTGTGCTGAGGTTTAAGTCCCTCGAGCGTGTGGCTCTAAGGGATTTAGATTTACTGAGGTGGAGCAAGTCCATTAATTCTGGATTTGACATAGCTTTGTATGTCAGGCATAGATCGCCTCAAAGTAGGCGGTATGCAACTGAGTAGAGCTGGAGTTTTTTTAACCGAGCAGCATATGGCATCTGTTTGAGACCCTTGATCCTCTTGGTGAGATACTTTTGGGGTCTTTCTAATTGCTGCAGGTGTCGGGTAAGGTACATCCCAAAAGGGGCATTGTATTCTATGATGGGCCTGATGAGGGATGAATAAAGGGGCACGATTACCTCTCTTGATCTAGATGTGAAACCCTTCGTGATGAGGTGGGCTATGTAGAAGGTCTTTCTAACCACTTTGGCAATATGGTTTTCAAAGGAGAGATTGCTATCAACTTGGGTCCCCAGGTCCCTAATAACTTTCTCTGTACTTAATGGGTTTCCGCCTATGTGGTAATTTGTGGGCACATTGTTTTTGCCAAAGGGTACGACTATACATTTTTTGGCATTTAGCTTTAAACCATGGCGCTGGCACCAGTTATCTGTCTCTGTGAGACCTTTTTGAAGGATGTTTGTCTCAGCTGGAGAGTTGATTATGGCGCCCAGTTTGCAGTTGTCTGCGAACTTGGTGAGCCATAGTCCTCCCACGTTTGCCTGTACCTCGGAAAAGTATATACCGAACAAGAGTGGTCCCAGGACAGAACCCTGTGGGATGCCACTTGTGACCGGTTTCGAGTCGGACATGGCTCCAGCAACTCTCACTTTGTGGGTTCTGTCTTTGAGCCAGTTTGTGACCCATCTTGTGACATAGGGGTTTATATTTAAGCTGGATAGCTTATCTATGATGCCGGAGTGGGGTATTGTGTCAAATGCCTTTGCAAGGTCCAGATAGGCTGTGTGGACTACCTTCCCTTCATCTATGGCTTTGGTGACTGTTTCAAAGAAGTCAACCAGGTTCAAAAGGCAGGATCTGCCTTTGACAAAGCCGAACTGGGTAGGATCTAGTGTCTGTAGGTCCCCAATGTCTTTGTTTATGAGCTCCATGATGATCCTCTCCATAGCCTTGCAGACTAAGCTAGTCAGGCTTATGGGGCGATAGTTTCCAGGGTCCGTGAGGCTCCACCTTTGTGGAGTGGGACCACTGTTGCTGTACGCCATTCTGTGGGCACATATCCTGTAGTGAGGCTGAGATTGTATAGCTGTTTTATTTGAGGGATTAGTTCCTCTTGGAGTTCATGTAGGACGCAACCTGGGACGCCATCTGGTCCCATGGAAGCAGTGTTTTTTGCTTTGGAGAGGGCAGCCTTCACCTGAGTATCAGAGATGTTTGGGAGGCAGCCCTCTGCCGGGATAGATACTTGCTCTTTTGGGGGGGAGGGGGTGGAGAAGTTTGCACTGAACCAGTCTGCCAGGATATTGGCGATGTCTGTGGATTCAGTGTATTTTTTGTTGTTTAGAATCAACTCAGAACAAGTCTGGGAGTTGCATCCCAGGTTTCTAACATAACTGAAAAAAGCCTTATGATTGTCTTTGGTGTCCTGTGCAATTTTTCTCTCGAAGCTGGCCTTGGAGGATTTTATGAGGGATCATAATTTTTTGCTAGTACTGATCAGAGATGCCTTCCCTATTAGGGATTTTGCTCTATCATGTAGTAGCTTCCTCCTTCTGTTGTACAGTTTATTTATGGCAGGGGTCCACCAGACTGGACGCCTGCCTTTGGATGATTGGGTCTTGGTTTTGTTTGGGATAGCATGATCCATGCATTCCTGGAGATGTCCGTAGAATGCGTTTATATAGGATTCTGCAGTTTGGGCCGTAGTTTCCACTGACCCTGGGGCCTTGAAGGATTCCACTTCAGTTTTGAGAAGTGAGAAGTTCGCTTTTGAGAAGTTTTTCACTGTGGTTTTCTGGGCTGGGGGTGGGGTCGGGATGTGGACATCCAGTGAAATTAATTTATGGTCTGATCTTGCCAATGAGGGATATACTTCTGGTGTGGAGCATAGAGTCCCCATGTTGGTAATGATCAGGTCTAGTATGTTGTCCCCTCTTGTGGGAGTGGTGACTAGTTGTTCCATAGCATTTGAGTTTATAATTTTCAGGAACCTTTGGGCTAAGGTGCTGGGGCTTGAGTAGTGCTCCCAGTCAATGTTTGGGTAGTTGAAGTCGCCCAATATAATGGTGTTTGGAGAGATTTTCATGTTCTCCAATGTTTTCAGGAAAGCCGAGTGTGATTCCTGACTTTGAGAGGGTGGTCTGTAGGATGCTATAAACTGAAAAGCAGTCTTGCCCACTGTTAGTTGCACATGGATGGTCTCCGGTACTTTGTGCAATGCCACTAACCTGGAGGTGTGGATATCCTTGATAAATATGGAAACTTCCCCTCCTTTTGTGGTTCGGTCCTGGTTTTGGGGCCAAAAAGCATGATATGAGGTATAGCCTGGTAGTGCTGGGGTGCTCTCTGGAGCCTTGAACCAGGTTTCTGTCACTGCAGAGATATCGATGTTCTCCATACTGAGGAGAGCTTCGAGTGCGTGCATCTTGAGGTTAAGACTTCTGGCGTTTAGCAGCATTACCCTTAGTTTCTTGTTCCTTGTGCTGTCTATGGGGGTGGGTTTGACTTTTGAGCCTTGCCTAAAAAAGGCACTATGGGGGTGCCAATATCTGAAAGCCCAGTGGTGACAGGTGCAAGCCATCCCTAGCGAAGCAACGTGGCTTGTCGAGCATGTCATCACAGGCTGACAGATACTGGATCCCCTTTGAATGACACCAGAATTTTAGCCAATTGTTAAAATCGATCATTTTGTCTTTGTATTGTGGCATCATTCTTGGTGAGGGTAAGATGCTGCTCAAGGTCAGGGTCATACCAGCCTGGGCTACATGATCAGAGAGCTCCTCTATGTCTCTTTTCATGTAGTCCAGGGAGGTACGTCTCAGGTCATTCACACCAGCATGTACAATGACTGAGTCATATTTGTATTTGCTTTGGAGTGACCTGAGTGCTTGCGTTATGTGGCGGATCCTAGCACCCGACAGGCAGCTCACCGTGACCTTCTCTTTATTCAGCCTGGTGAGAGGGACGTCAGTGTGTCTGACAATAGAGTCACCTATAACAAGAGTATCAGGTGTGTTATTCAGCCTTAAGGGCTGTGGCTGCTTGGCACACTGACTTTGTGGGTTATGTGTTGTGCGTGTTTTGTTTTGAGGAAGCGTTTGCTTGGATGTCTGCTTTGGAGGTCTCTGTTGCTTAGGTAGATTCTTATTTAGAGCCTCCGAGTATGTTTTTGTGTATTTATGCGTTTGGTTCGCTGATGTGGTGGGACTATGTGATACTGGAATTGTGTTGTGTGAGGTTACCTTCTCCTCCTGACTGGTTACACCAGTTTTGAGATGAGAGAGCTCAGCCTCCAGTTTGGCTAAATAGTTGCATCTCTCACATATATTTGAACCTGTTTGGAGGAGGAGAGGGATGTCCGTGTACATGAGACAGTTGTAACATTGCCTCAAAATTCCCAGATTCACCAGCTGGACTGGAGAGGAAACCATTGACTGACCTTTGGACATGCTAGAGTAATATAGGAAAACTGAATTTAAGACGGACCAATAGAGGACAGGGTAATCGTAGAGAGTATAAGAGTAAGTAGTGCTTATGGTTTAATAGTGCTAACTTGTAGGATTACTTAATTGGACCAGGGAGGAGCCTTAGAATGAGAATATGGTGTTTAAATTGAGAGATAGAGCAGTTCTAAGGGAAAAAGTGAAGAGCAGACTTTGTGGAGCCAGGAATAGTTTAAACCCAATTAGGCGGTGCTGCCCGCTGTTGCGCTATGCTCAAAAATACGCAAAACCGCGCAAAAGAAGGTTTTAAGAGAGGAAGATGAAGGAGTTTTGGAATTGACCCAAAATGGCCAATAAAACTACAGTTTCAAGTCAGTAACCATTCCCACAGGGGCAGGCAGGCTGCTCAATGTTTTTCACTGCCACTGATCAACAGAGAGACTTCCCTTTAGCCCAAGCAAAAAATGGCCTCACAGAAACTTACAAGCAGTTCAAGAACAGCAAGCCTGTAACTGAACTTTTTTAAATCTCAGGAAAGTGGGAAAAAAGCAAGATTTTTTTTGTTTTTTTGTTTTTTTCAGAGATAGCAGAGGTTCACAAGTATCAACAAGTTATAACAGTGCAGTAAATGACCCCACACAAGAGTGCTAGGCCAAAGAGAGATAAAATGCAAGTTTTGAGAAAAAAAACGATTTTAAATATAAGTGCAAACAGGAAATTCAGTAAACAGCTCTAGGTTGTGCTCTAAATACAGTTACTAATGCAGAAATCAAGTTTAATGATGCTGTTGTCTACCTCTTCATTGTATGTGACCTTCTCCCAAGGATTCCCTTCCCAATCTCCACCATCATCCTGTTATAGAACTTTAAATCTGTTAAGCAGGAATAGTTTTAGCAGAGAACAAACTGGGCTTTTTGTTTGAATTGGAGCATCCACAAAAAGTAGGCCCTGGGCACATCCATGCACAACCCCATTTTCCCATTTCTGCACATGGAGTCAGGGTGTCACTTCAACATTGACGATCATCTAGAGCCAAGGTTTACACTGCAAGGTGGCTAGTCCTGCCATGGTAGTTCTTCCACACTACCCATTCACACCTATAACCAATTTAGAGTGTCCAATCCACCTACTGCATGCCATTGGAATGTAAGAGGAAAGTGGAGCACCAGGAAAAAATCCATGTGAACAGAGGGAGGACATGCAGACTCTGTTCAGAAGACACACCAGCTGAGAATCAAATAAGGAAACCTCCTGCTATGAGGCAACAATGCTATTCATTATGCCAATGTGCTGCCTATGCTTTCTTTGCAAAAAAGATGATAGTCTGTCCTTTCCATAACAATTGTCTCTGAAGCATTTTAGAATTAAACGGTCAAGGATAGTAATGACTGTAACTTAACTAGTGAGCTTTATTTTTGCTGTTTCTGATGACTGGACAAGGCAGTCTTCTTGAGGGGTCCTTATTTGGCAGTTTGAAGAAAATTTCTCCCACATCTGGAGGTGAATACACAGAAAAAGACTTGACTTCTGTTCAATTAGGGTAAAAGAATACTTTAACCTCATTTTGAGCTCCTTACTTCTACATTTATTTGAAACTGGCATCCACTAGCATCCACTAGAATATTCTTTTAAACTGTTTTTAAATAATAAAATTTGCATTTCTTTTAAATAGCTAAATTGAATACTCTAGTTCAGTTCAAACCATATTAGCAACAAAATAATTAATGTTTTTCTGCCTTACAGCTTCTAATGTCAGGTGCTTATCATTAATATTTACAAGTTTGCATGTCATCTGCCACATTGGGCTCAACTTTACTGTAGTCACAGATAAATTCCATAACCACTCTTAAGAAGGCATCCCAGTGCTAAGAGTTTTGTACTTCTAAACTTCTACTTCAGGGAGCTTACTGTGTCAGGTCCTCCCTTGTTGCTTCAGGTTAGATCTTCTAGTGCAGATTTCCTGTACATCCAGTTTAGCAGCTAATAGGCTGAGCCAAAACTACTAATTTGGAATCTTGCTTTTATAAGGTGGACTTACAGCAGGCAATAGGCTTCCATTTAAATTAGATTAGTTTGTGGTCCTTCTCTAGCATTGTTTTAGTTCACCACATTCCTTTAAAGCTTTCTGTAACAATGCCGTGAGGTTATTCAATGTTTTTTCTATATCTCTTGTTGCAACCTTTCTATTTATTTCCAACTTATCAAGCTATACCATTTTGACAGCTGTTAATACAAGCTGCTACATCTCTGACAACGTGACTTTGTTGGTTATTTTACCAAGCAAGAACCACTCCATTTGATTAGTATGTATATCTATCTTACTTCCTTAACAGTAGCCATAATGCCCATTGTAAGATAAATATTTTAGAGGACAAAATTTACCTTGGCATAAGTAATGCTATTAAACAATTGTATCTTGTATTCATTTCTAAAAGTTAATGATGCTACTTGCCTTACCTCTGTGGTTATATAACTAAGAACAGGAGTAATATATGTTTTATGTGTACAGGTGTGTGTGTGTGTGTGTGTGTGTGTGTGTGTGTGTGTGTGTGTGTGTGTGTGTGTGTGTGTGTGTGTGTGTTAATGTTACAGCAGCCAGCAAATGGAAATGGCTAAACAGACTTGGGTCAGTGTGTTATGTGGGTCTAACAGAAGGAGTATTCTTTTCAAATATACAGGAGAGACAAACTATTAAATTGAGGCAGCTCAAAGAGATAGGTTTGAATACAAAATGAACCGGAAGACAGAAAAACAAAGTGAATCCAGTAAAAGCTCACAGGTCATAAAGGATGTGTTTAGGCAGTATTTCTTCTTAGTCACACTGTTTTTGTGGAAAACAGGGTGAAAAAAGCACTTGCTTTGTGGCAAAGGATATGCGACAATCAAAGCTAATAATAGTTCTTAATTTAAAATAATAGTCACAGAATAGAGATTTGAAATAAAAGCATATAATAAAGTCTGAATTAGAGGCTACAAGCTCCTTATAGGAAGAGCATTTATTTGACAAGAAAAGTTACTCGTTGTTGACAGTATGTGCAGCTTTATGGACAGATTACAGCAAGCTAAAACATCAGAATATAAGGACAGGCAAGTAACCTTTTTCATTCATAACCTGAGACAATGACAATGTAGTACAAAAAAAGTTGTAAGTATCTACATCTATATACTTAAAATGTAAATTAACAAGCAGTTGTTAGAAATATATACTGATTAAGCATACATGCAGCTAGTACATAATATAAAATAAGTGAGATGTGGAAGGCTTTGTTACTGTGGGAAATCTCCCTTTAAGCTGAGCTGTGAAACAGTGCTTTATTGATGAAGCTGATCTGGGGACTGCAAATATTGTAAGCATTGTATGTGAAAGTGTGTCTTGGTTGTTGTGGTTAGCAATGTAAGATCCAGGTGACTATGACTTTTTTGTTTTTGTTCTTTCTCTCTCTATTTAGAAGGAAAAGTTTAATAGTTAACTCTGTTCTATCACTAGATCCAAAAGTGTACCTTGCATGACAATTGCACATAAGTTATGTTTATCTATGAATTTTATTTAACAGAGTTAATTCCAAATGTTGTTGTGTCTTTCGGCTTTTCCCGGTTAATAAAAAAAAAGAAAAAAAAATAATATGACAGCTTTCCTACCAATAAATAGTCTGTCCAGTAATTAATTATACTGAGATGGTAAATGAAAGAAAGCAGAAGCTAAGTAGGGTGAAGAGTACTTTACAACAGAAAGTAAAAATTAGAACTGTTATTTAGAAAAGGAAGGAAGGTAAGGCAGTTGTTTAATGAAAGTATAAGTTGCATTGGATCCTCTACAGGAGGCCAAGGTGAAATTCCTCCAACATCATAAGTAACCTGAATTAAGTAGCCTGAAGAAAAAGATGATCTCTGTTTTCCATTGTATGTAGATAGTAGTGTCTGATACCTTTGTAGTTCTGGTCTAACTTGATTAAGATTTAAATTACTGAATGGCATCTGCATTTCAATATTAGCTGGGGGCTTCTATTATATTGTTAGTTTTGTTTTTAAAAAGTAGGCTGTAACTACAGTGACAAAGAATTTAGTAAGTATCATGCTTAAAATGGTAAGTAATGATTAGTTTGCAATACTAAGTACATTTTAACTCAGGTAGGCAAAACAGTGGGCTGGTTTTAAAAAAAGCTCTAGGGTAGTGTCACAGAGCCATCTGTGTGGAGGGAACCCCTGACCTAGATAGTCTGTACCACTATACCTTAGAATATATGGACTACAGAGAGTAGAGTATCAAAACTGCATTGCAACCGGACATCCACAGACACTGATGTCTGATAGAAAGAAGCATGTTCTACTATGCACATGACACACACTGCAATTCCAATACATGCAAAGCAAAGGAATCTCACTTTTGTGTGGACAGCTTAAATCAATAGTTTCCTCTGTCCATCCAAGAGTAGAATGTCTTGATGGGGCAGATGAGGGTAGAATTATTTCATCAGTGCATGTGTTGGACATGGAACAGTTAAAAACAACCCCCCCGGTTCACTAAAATTCCATGCAGGACTAGCATAGTCATGCACGGAAGTGCCATTTAGGAGCAGGATGGCAGCGGCCATGCATATTAACAAGGTGTGCTGCCCGAGCTCCTAGGCTTACACGGAGTGTGTACGAGTGCAGGGGCCGTGTCTGAGAGCAGAGCTCTGAGAATAAACATGCCCTTGCAATATAGAACAGCAGAAGGTGATAAGAAATGAGCAAGATCGCTCACAGGTGTCCTCATATCCCCACCAACAGTCCCCCATGTGTACAACAGCAACAGTACATAAAAATCAAATGAAGAAACTCCTTTATTTTATTTTAAAAATCCAAGTACAGCTAACTGTAGGTGTGCTGGTGTGCCCATCGCTTAGCTACGGTTAAAGCAGCTTAAAAGGCTGAAGAGGATAACAAGGAAGATATATGCAAATAAATCAGTACATAAATAGTGTAGTGGGCAGAGCATTCGCCTAACAAGCAGACATTCCCAGTTCGAGTCCCACTGCAGCACAGTCTATTTTACATGGCAAAGCATGTTATTACCAATATTTATGTTGCAAAACCCACGAAAAAACATATATGTATGAACTGGAGTACTGCAGGAAATGCACATGTGAGGTATAAGTGCCATAATGAATAAGGCACTAGTAGGCAGGTTTAAGCACAAATAAGCAGTAGTACACCAGACAGACTGCATTCCAAGGTAAAGTAGTATGTACACACACATCCTGTAACACTAGTACTATACAAAGCATAACACAACTCTATTTACACTCTGTCTACAGTTCCTGAACCTCCTACAAATATGTAGCTGCCCTGAGTGTGCCAGTTCTCCTGTAAGAGGTATTGCTACCTGGTGTCTGTAATACTGATGCCCACACAGAGGAAGGATGTTTATCACACAGGAAATGTAAAGGGACCACACCCACATGATGTAGGGGTTTAGAGTAGGTGTTTGCCATGACAGTGGTGATTGGAAGAACTACACATGTAATTATATATATATATATATATATATATATATATATATATGTATATATATATATGGCTATCTGGATAATAATATGTACATATATTTCCACCATATGTCCTGGACATGGGGTTTAGCCCTACCCAAGCCTCTATAGTCCCACAGTCGTAGTGCAAGGGGATGTCAGGTATGGATAGCAGGTATATTAGTAGACTACTGCTACTGTCATTGGGATTGTCTTCACAGACATGGTGCATGTTGGAGGTCACATCTGCTTATAACATGTGTGCCATTGGTTACTGACAGACATCCTAAGAACATCATAGTAAAGTACCGCTGCTAGCACGTAATGCCCCTGTGGACTGAAGCAGAGATATTGGCCAATATATGTGGACATTCTGACACACTCTGTACAGTCCAGGGGTATACACATAACCCCTTAGTGCTAAACATGTATACCATGCCTGACAATATGGATGGAGACAGCCATGTAGATGGGTATAACACATAACGACTGGAATACATTTGCCACTATAGGTTATGCATTCACACACCCCTGTCTGGCCTGACACGTAATAACCGCTGGTACAGAGATGACATGGCCACATATTACCCACTAGATATTGACATACATCTGTACAGCATACCACTGCTCTGTCAGACATACATGACTGTTAAGGGAGGCTCAGCAGCAGTACATCTGGCAAGTATCTGCATATGACATCTCACTGGGTAAGTACACTAAGCTGCTAGGAATGTAACAATGCACTGTGCAGGCTACAAGCAGACTGGCTCAACACTGGCCTACATCTCCTATGGGAGAATGCACATGTGCCTGCATATATAGCAGGCTCTACAGGCATGTCACAGCACGGGGTAAGATACACCTGTGTGAAAGTGCATAACCACAACCAATGTGAACACAGCCATAGCCACATATGTTAAGCTAGCATAATATTACAGTATATGGACTATCTGTTCGACACCATCCTCATATGTGCCACTCATAGACTGACCCTACATATACTGGGCTGCTACACAGTTTGGTCTGATAGCTGTCTGTGGTATGGGACATGTATGTGTATGGCCCTACAAACATGTATGCCAATACAGTACCATACAGTGGAGCAGCATGTAACCTCTGATAGGACTGGACCTAGAACAATGACATCTACCACAGCCTGTACACAGACTAAACTACATATTAACAATACACACACTGTCGACATTCACCATAAGTACACAGACCTCAGTACTGTACAAACAACCACAGAATGTCCAGGTTATGTCATCAAATATAACCCCTACTGTACATAACATGTGTAGCAGTCTGATATCTCACTGGCATGTTATCAGATATGATGACACTAACTATGGTGTACAGCACATATGCACCTCTTAATGCATGACATATGTACACAGGTTGACAAAGTTGTGGCTGGAAGCACATACACGGGCCAATAATGACATGTTGTTGTGATAACCCCATACATTTACTGTTGTAACAGGGTTTGTTTCAATATATGTCCTATGAGGGATATGAAGACAGTAATATGAGGGATATGAAGCCAGTAACTGTTACGGCTTTCACCACCCTCACACTACCTTCTGCAGTCCACAGATAGATGATCCATTGGTAACACATGAAACCAAAAGCACAACACACTGCCCTGTCTGCAGATGACCCTGCAGATGGGGATTCCTCATAAACATGGAACTGACATGGCAGGTATTGAGACATGTAATACAGTCATATCCACACACACACTGTTAAACCAACAGTACTCCAAGAGCAGAATAGCAGCACTTACATTATGTAGTCAGGTCAGGCACATCCCCCTCCTGTGTGTTGCCCTGTTTCCACAGTGTATGTTGTTAGAGCTAAAGCCCCAATCCATCTGAAATGCTATATGCCAAACAATAGATCTCGTTCCTGCTCACAGTGAATGAAAAGGGCCAACACTAACATTATGTTCCTAGATATTGGAGTGTGTTTCCATGCAATTGGCTATGGGAATGTTACCACAGCTGTTCCACATGCAATCAGCTAGAAGAGGGCTGAAATTTGTGCAGAGGCCATCAGCTGATCATGAGCATCACTTAAAATGCACATGCTGCTGCCAAGCAAAGCAGGTGTAGGTCTCCACATCCACCAGAGGGGGAGTGGGAGAGGCAGACAGAGGCAAAGACAAGTCAGGGAGTGGTGGGAGAGTAAAACCTAAGCATGTTTGTGTCACATACCTACCAGCACAGGGTATCAAACCCCTGACAACTATGCAATGCTATCACAGTTCTATGCAGTTATTGGATGTGCCACATGGGTTACCTGTTGTAGAGCCCTGAGAACATATATGTGATGGTGACTGACATCTGCAACAGGGATACAGTAGCTATATGGTAGGTGATGTACACGTGCCTGTCTGCATGAACAGGTGCCAGCATCAACAGAGGCACACTCTCACAGGGATGCACACATATTGACACACTTGGCAGGGCCAGGATTACAACTCATCAGTAGTGGGATTGGCACAACACATCAGTGTGCAGGTATCATATGCACCACATAAGTCATACGGGGAAAAGGGCATGGAGAGGTGTCTGACATCAGACAGCATGCTTCAGTATGCCCATGGGGGTTGTAGGGAGTGTAGATGTGAACATACGCACCATACAACACACACATAAACACACAGGGTGCCAATACTGACATGCATGGGTGCATGCCTGCATGGGTGTGTGGTGGTCGACTGTGCCAGACGGCTGTACAAGCATAGGGGATGGGTATATCTTGGCATCAGTCCACATGACGATGGCCTGCATTGTGGCTCAGGGTTGTCGTGTCTGCATTTGCCCGCACAGGTGGGTATTGTATCCCCCATCCAGTCACCTGGGTGTCTATTGTGTGTGGCCAATGCTGTGCATTACTTGACATGTATGTGTTCCTTAGTCCATGACATGGGTGGTGTCTGGGATGTACACACCTCCCACATGCATGTACAGTGACATGTGGAACTGTACCTGGGGTGTCTGGCCCATGTTGTGAACACAGATCATCATCAGATGTGCCAGTCTTGCCCACCTGTGGCGAGAACTGGTAATGGGCAGCAGGTTTACCCTGCACCTACATTGATAGCATGCTAACAGCATTCTCTGGTGTCAGTGGCATCTGTCAATACAAGGCATGTTGTCAAGCATGGTATGCCCTTTTTGGGTCACATATGATGGTTTTAGGTGTCCATTGGGGAACATGGGGAAGGTGCATTGTCTGCATGTACGTGCATATTGGACAGATGGAAAGGGTGCCATGCCCTATGTAGCCCACAGCTATCACCCCATAGTTACTATCAGTGGCCAATATGTAGTGTACTACCCACATATTGGCT
Organism: Protopterus annectens; assembly: GCF_019279795.1. Classification (NCBI taxonomy): domain Eukaryota; kingdom Metazoa; phylum Chordata; order Ceratodontiformes; family Protopteridae; genus Protopterus; species Protopterus annectens. The sequence continues at coordinate 910,571,654 of NC_056744.1, read as the reverse complement.
GTTGCCTAGGTGTGTGTGTGTGTGTGTGTGTGTGTGTGTGTGTGTGTGTGTGTGTGTGTGTGTGTGTGTGTGTGTGTGTGTGTGTGTGTGTGTGTGTGTGTGTGTGTGTATGAGACATGGGTTGAGAGTGTGCTCTGGATAATACTGGGGTTGCTAACTGTGATTGCCTGGCCTTGATGTCACATGTATGGATATGGCTTTGCACCCCAGCCTCTCGGCTAATTCACATCTGTTATCCCTGTATGGTGGACACTGTGATATATAGTAGGGCCACTATATAAGAACTATGCAAAACCTGCTCCACATTGGCCACAGACTCACAACCACATCCACACAGGATATGTGTTACAAACACACACACGCACAGACACCTGTCATGTCTGGGAGTAGAACCCCTACCTAACTAGTTTATTACACTACAGCATTATGCAGCTATAGTATGTGCCACAGAAATTACTGGAGTATTCCTCCCCCACAGGTGTATACCACATTGGATGACATCAGCAAGATAGCCAAAACAGGACATTCGAATTGTAGTGAGTGTGACTAGCCCAAAATGCATTGCTCCCTAGACAGACAGTAACACACACACAAAACATCCACAACCGACATGTGTGGGTATAAAATCCCTAACAGAGGTCTATATCACATTACAGCAAAGAGCTGCTATAGGACGCACCACGGGGTTTACTAGAGAATTCCTTCCCCAAAGGTGTATTTCACAATGAATGACATCAGCAGGATTACCAAAGTAGGCCATTTGAAATGTACTGTGTGTGACTAGCCTAAAGTGCATTGCTCCCTACACAGACAGTGACACACACACAAAACATCCACAACTGACATGTGGGGGTATAAAACCCCTAACAGAGGTCTATATCACACTACAGCATGGAGCTGCTATAGGACACAAATTAGGGATTACTAGAGAAGTTGTTCCCCAAAGGTGTATTTCACAATGAATGACATCAGCACAATTGCCAAAGTAGACCATTTGAAATATACTGATTGTGACTAGCCTAAAATGCATTGTTCCCTACACAGACAGTGACACACACACAAAACATCCACAACGGAGGGGTCTATATCACACTAAAGCATGGAGCTGTTATAAGATTCACCACGGGTATTACTAGAAAACTCCTTCCCCAAAGGTGTATTTCACAATGAATGACATCAGCAGGATTGCCAAAGTAGGCAATTTGAAATGTATTGTATGTGACTAGCCTAAAATGCATTGCTCCCTACACAAACAGTGACACACACACAAAACATCTACAACCAACATGTGTGAGCATAGACCCCCTAACAGAGGTATATATCACATACACACACAAAATATCCATAACTGCCATGGGTGAGGATGGAACCCTACCACAGTTCTAAATCACACTACAGCAGTACACAGTTATGAAACACGCTACAGAGATTACTGGGCTACAATATTCCCATAGGTGTATTTCTAAGTGGGTGACATCAGCAGCCTTGCCAAAGTTGAGTATATAAATTGTAAGGACTGTGAGTACCCTAAAAAGCATTGCTCTTTATACAGACAGACACACACACACACACACGCACACACACACACACTTGCTATGTCTGGGATCAGAACACCTACCTATTTTATCACACTACAACAGTACACAGTTACAGGATACACTACAGAGATTACTGGGCTACAACCTTCCCAGAGGTGTATTTCAAGGTGGGTAACATCAGCAGCCTTGCCAAAGTTGAGTATATGAATTGTAAGGAGTGTGAGTACCCTAAAAAGCATTGCTTTCTACAAAGACAAACACACACACAGACTTGCCATGTCTGGGATTAGAACACCTACCTAATTACTTTATCACACTATAGCAGTATATAGTTACATGATGCACTACAGAGATTACTAGGCTACACTTTTCCCAGAGGTGTATTTCTAGGTGGGTAGCATCAGCAGCCTTGCCAAAGTTGAGTATATGAATTGTAAGGAGTGTGAGTACCCTAAAAAGCATTGCTTTCTACACAGACAGGCACACACACCCTTTCCATGTCTGGGATTAGAACACATACCTAATGACTTACTTACACTACAGCAGTATGCAGTCACAGGACATGCTACAGAGATTACTGGGCTACAACCTTCCCAGAGGTGTATTTCTAGGTGGGTGACATTAGCAGCCTTGCCAAAGTTGAGTATATGAATTGTAAGGAGTGTGAATATCCATAAAAGCATTGCTCTCTACACACTCAGAGACATACAGACATGCACACAAACACACACTCACAGTTGCCAAGTCTGGGGTTAGAACACCTATCTAACTAATTTATCACACTGCACAGTTATGGACACGCCACAGAAACTACTGAGATAACAGTCTCCCAAAGGTGTATTTCACATTGAATGACCTCAGCAGGCTTGTCATAGTAGGGCTATGGGGAGGGCGGTGTGTGCATGGGCCATAACCCATTCATCTAGGGGTTGACGTGCCACATGTGGGGACACACGGGGTCATATGTCACAGGTACGTGTATACAACTGCTAGATGACTACTTACTTGTACAGTCATTTTGCACAGCTGGCACATGCACCACATAGTCTATAATGCTGACAGATACTGGTGGCTAGTATCTGCAGTGAGTGACATCTGCACCACATGTGTTTGGGGCCCTTTGATTGTGTGCTGGGTGGGACAGGCCTGGATGGCTCCTTGTCACAGTCACCTTCTTCCACACATCTATGTACGTCTACCTTTGGCTTATTATAGTATGTTGTCCTGACATATATGTCTGTATTTCTATCCACTGTGTGTGCAAGGCATGAGTGGTGCATACTGACGACTGTCTGCACTAACAACTGCAACTACCAGATATGTCTGGTCCACTGGTGTTTGCAGATATGGCTTTCTTGTGTTTAAGTGTGTGAGTATGCCCAGTATGACCTTTCAGTATGTTGTTGACTGACATTGCATTCATTTCTCTAAGTGTATGAGCATGCCCAGTATGGCCATCTGTATTGAATGTGTGGATCGTGTCCGGGAAGTTTGTGCTGCAGTGCTGACCTTTGTGTTGTACACCGACAGGTAGCATGCTGTCTCTGCAGGGTATCCATCGATCATTTGTCTTTGACTGTTACTACATTTCTGCATAGTGAGGGGGGGGCACACCTGACTATGTCTACATTTCTACACAGGGTTGGGGGGGCACACCTGACTTTTATTACATTACTATGTAGGATGGGGGGGCACACCTGACTATTTCTACATGTCTACACAGGGTTGGGGGGCACACCTGACTGTTATTACTTTACTATGTAGGATGGGGGGAGCACACCTGACTATTTCTGCATTTCTACACAGGGTTGGGGGGGGCACATCTGACTGTTATTACATTACTATGTAGGATGGAGAGGGCACACCTGACTATTTCTACATTTCTACACAGGGTTTGGGGGGCACACCTGACTGCTATTACATTACTATGTAGGATGTGGGGGGCACACGTGACACTTGTACATATTTGCTATGACTGTACTGGTATGTCAGGTACTCCATTTCATTCTGTATTGCTAACTATCATGCTGACTAGAGGCATGCCAGTGTACTACAGATCATGGCTTTGGTTGCCCTACATATTATTGTCTGACGTCCTACCCTTCATAACTAACATCCCACTGCCTGCCCTGCTGTGGTCTGTCTGTGTAGGCCTGGGGGGGAGGTTAACCATAGCCATCATTCTGGGGCCATGGCACAGGCTCTGTTTGGGTTTGTCTACACCTGTCCTGCTGGCCGAGACTTTTGTTGGGTATGTGAACTGCCCTGACTGTCATGTGTGGGTCATATGGACACACATGTCGCTCAGCACATTTCCTGCAGTGGGTTTTGTCACCCTGTGTAGTACTGGCTACTACGGTGACTCCAGTATGTGTTACATATGTCATGGTGCCACTATGGGTGTCTACTGTCTGCTGCCATAACATTCAGCCACCCAATTCCCTTGCATGCTCACATCCATACCATAGCTACAGGTAACAACACACTCTACTAATTTGGCAATTGGTAAGTTGATTGACTTACCCTGAGGGTGTACCAGACTTGTGGATGGTGCTGGAGGGCTGCCTATGTTGGATGCACATAGTACACTCCCTATACTTGGTTGAGCACAGGTAGTATCATGTTTGGCATCCCTTTTACTGTATGTGCGAGTCAGAGATAGGTGTCATTGCCTAGGTCCCTACTATGTCAGTGCATGTGCTATGTGTTGCCTATTTGCCAAGGCCAGGGCATACTGAGCATGCCTCCTTCTGCCTACTGGGGTAGGCTCAGGTAGGTCCTCCTCCAGGTCACTCTGTGCCTGTGCAGGCCTTGGCATTGGTGGCGGGCTGTGTGGCCCTGCTCCATGCTGTTCCTGCTGCAGCTGTTTCCACAGGATCATATTGTGAAGCATAGCACATACTATAACAATTTGGGTACATGTAGCTGGTGAATACTGCAAGGCTCCACCAGATGTGTCCAGCCACTGGAACCGTGACCTGAGCATCCCAAACACATGCTCCATTATATGTCCGGCCTGTGCGTGTGCCTCATTATGGCACTGTTGTTCAGGTGTGTGTGCATTTCTGATGGGTGTCATCAGCCATGGCTCCAGTGTGTACCCATCATCCCCCACTAGGTGACTGTAGGGGATGTCCCCATTGGCAAATCTCTGGTACAGCTGCGTCAGATGCCATATGTGGGAATCGTCATAGCTTCCAGGGCAGCCAGCACACACATTCATTATAATGCCCTGGGCATCACATACGACCTGGACGTTGATGGAGGGGATGCCCCTGTGGTTGATGTAGGCCCTACCCTGCTCACTGGCTGGTGCTTTGATGCATATGTGCATGCAGTCTATAGCACCCACTTCCCCAGGGTATTCTGCTATTTGGTGGAAGAGACGCATATTGCTGGTCAACACCTCATGAGTGTTGAGGAAATATACATGCTCACTGATATGTGCTGACACGGCATCCAGGAACTGGTGGAATACCCTGGATGCTGATGCCTGTGAGATCCCCATGATATCCCCAGTTGTGCTTTGGGAGGTAACTGTGGCTAGTATACCTAGGCCTACACATACCTTGGTATCCACTGGGATGGGTTCCCCTCGGTCAGTTTGGTGTGTCAGGTGTGGCCAGCACAGCTCAACAATTTGCTGTAGGAGGTCTCTGTCCACCCTATAACAATCCACTATCTCCAGCTCATTTAGCTCCTGGTAGGTTACCCTGGGTCTGTACAGTCTTCTCCGTCTCCTCACTGTAGGTTGTTCAGCAGCATTCACATCCTCACCACCCTCAGCCTCTTGCACATGTTGTTCTATGTTGCCTGCTGCAACCGTTCTCATTTTGTAGCTTTGTTTGTTAAAATTTCCCTGCTTGTATACCTTGGTGGTGTAGAGTGTGGGAAAAACCAGAGGGGAAGGTATTTGCTTAGTTTATAGTAGTGTTCTGGGCTGGGCTGGTCTGCTGCCTGTGTAATTGGCTGATTCCGATACATTTCACCTGCCAGCTACACTAGCTCTCTTTGATTACCTTCTTACTGCTATTTTCCCCTCCCATTGCCTCCCTGTTTAAGCCTGTGTGGACGCCGCACAAATAGAGTGCACAAATGTGCACACTGCTGCTATTTCCTGGTTTAACTTCTTTTTTCTTCATGGAAAACCCGGTGCATGGGGCGCACACCCGCTTAGGCTTTGTAAAGAGTGCTAGGCAGGTTTAAACACACCCCCTAGCTTAGCTGTGCTAAGCTAGGAGCAAATCCAAGCTACAGGGCTCCAATCCACTTACAGTATGCCTGACACACCCCCCATGATGTCACCTACCTCCTAGGCTTGCACCAAGCTATTCCTACTCTTACACTGTTGGGACTTGACTTACATCCTGGGGAAAACTGGGATTTACTATCCTTCCCCTCATTTGCATAGAATTGCCTGCTAATGCATAGTTACATGTCTTACACTGAGCCTCCCCCCTTAGCAACCACTGCTCACTGGCCAGGTTGTCTTCTGCCTGCCATTGACTTGCGTGGCAGAATACTGGTTTTAGTTAGAATGCTTATTTTAGGTTTATTTTATTATTTTCCCCCCGATCCCATTTGTATACCGCTGCCCTAAGCTTAAACAGCCGAGATCAGGTAAAAAAAAAAAAAAAAGAAAAGTTTTTGTTTTGTTTTGTTTGCAATGCCAATGGCCTTATACTTGGCCATTGGCATGCTAACTACTTGATATGCAGCATTTATTCAGAGCTGTCATAGCTTCGTTTTGGATTTTGCAGAAATGTACTCGGTTACGAACCAAGTACATTTCTGCAGATAGCACTAGTCATGCACGGACTGTTGCGAGCTTCCTGAATTACAAAATCACCTCATTTGCTTAGATTTCACCTGCAAATGGGGTGATTTTGCATACCAGGGCTTAGTCCGTGCAAGATTAGTGCAGGAGCGCTCGTGCACACCCCTACGGTCTGTTCCTGGATCGCACAGCAGACTTATTGCCTGCTTGAGCTCCTACACCAATCTTGCACTCCATGCAAGCTTTTGAGAATCCGGGGGAATGTCACTACAGTCTGTAATATGGAGGTGTTTGCATTAATAGTTGGGAATACAGGAGATGCTATAATTGTTAGAGCTATGGCTGTCTGCTTAAGTACTACCTATTAGTGATTGACATTCAAAAATACAATGTAATCACTACATATTGACCTGGCTGCAGAATACTGACTACTGAAATTAACTGCTTCATTTTTATATCATTTTTGTGGGTGGGAAAAGCCCTCCTTGATCCCTCAATGTGATGGTTGTGTTGCCTCACCTTCTGCTACATAGGTATACTAATTCTGAGATTGTTGTCCATAGGTTCATAGGAGGTTACTAGGCTAACAGCCCTAGAGTCCTTACAAGCCTAGCTATATTTATAACCACAGTGTGTGTTTTTTTATGGTTATTGGTACTCTAACCATATTTATCCTGAGTTGCCTCAATCGTCAGTGGTTAGGTAAGTGAAGTTTGCATAGATACGGGTCTATGGTAATTAATAGTGACTTTCTCTTTCCAGGAGGGACATGGTCACCACTCCAGGAATGAATTTATGATCACCCATCCATTGATCTAGATTGCATTTGAAGGGGGTCAGGGAGGGGCTCTTGTGAATTGGGAGCTTGCTCTTGAGAAGCAGCAGTCTCTGGGAGATGTATCTATCTCTCTAGAATGACCTGTTCATATCAGGGGCTAGGTTAAGATCCCAGGAGCAAGTGACCTTCCTGGTATCTTAAAATAGCCTCTGACATGAACATGTCATGCTGGAGAGATTGATACATCTCCCAGAGACTACCTCTATGAGAAAAGTTAATTCTCTTGCAAACAACAGTCTCAAATTTTAAACAAAAATAAATAGATTTCATATTTTTCATCATTCACAGACATGCCTCTCAATTGTTCATATTTTTGCAGACTGTCTAGATTTTTGTTTCATACTTTTGGTCTGTTCTTCATAAAACTTTTAAACTGTTTTCTGGCAAATCACTGAGGATTTAAGTTATTAAATAATGACATACATTTGAGTTTCAGACTTTATAACGTGTTGAAATTATATGCTAATACAAACCCTATTATTCTAGCAACCATCTAAGAGTAATATTTAAAATCTGTCCCTATTTTTGGGCCTTTGTCCCCCCGCTATTTTAGGCTTTGTCCCAATATCTTGATGTAAGAGGTTGAGAAGTATGTCACAAATAATTTGCATAAGCCTTGCACCCAGGTAGCAGCTGTAATTCCATACACACCTTCCAATACACTGACATGGACACTACTATGTTTAGGACAAGCAGATAGTACAGAAAGGGCAATAAATGTGTCAAAATATTGATATATGTATCAGAAAAGATACCTCTGGAAAGTGACATGGTGATGGCAACTGAATGTTATAGTAAGTCATGGACTCATAGTCTTTAAAAGGAATTATTAGGAAGGGATGAGTGAGTTGTCAGTATTTATGGCTTTGGCATGGATGGACCCATCTGAATTGTGAGTTCAATAAGGCAACACATTTGCAATGTGAAGATGGCTGAGTTTAATAAGGCAACACATTTGCAATGCAAAGATGGTTATTATGCTTGTAATACATACAGCAAAAAGGGAAGCACCAATCCGTACTATATAGTACCTCTCAACCTGCAGACACTGAAAATAGATACAAAGGCTCTTAAAGAAATGGGTACATTTAGCTAAAAATGTGGACACCAATTAACACAAAATTTGGATAGCAAATGTCACATAGGTTTTCCCACTTCCAGTAGAATTGTGGGATACTGCTCAGAAAAGCATGTTTAAAATAATGAAAGTGACAAAAAAGTGACACAAAAATATAAGCATATTGTCAAAGATAAAATACATAATCTGCAGACTTTAATGAATGATATTTCAACAATCTATTTCACAGAGTCATTTACTATTGCTTCTGAAAAAAGGAACTGTGAAAATGTGACATGGGCCCGCTTTCATTAATTTATTTGCGCTTCTAGTATACTTGACACTTAATCTGCGTAGCTGTGTATGAAGCATCTCCAAAATCATTTGTAACAGGGCTAAAGTCAAAAAAATCATGTGAAGGGGTAGCACAAGCCTGAAAATAGGTACATACCTCCAAAAGTAGGTACATCATGTGAGGGAGTTAATCTAGCCCCAAAACAGGTATGTACCTCTAAACATACCTCTCAACCTCTTAGTGCAAGAAATCTGGGCAAAACCTAAAATAATGGGTGAGGGACAAAGGTCCAGAAATAGGGACAGATTTTAAATATCTCTCTTTTAAACTTAGAAAGTTGCTAGAATAACATATGTTGTGTCAGCATGCATTTTCTCATGCATATAAAATCTGAAACTCAAATGTATGTCATTATATAATGACTTCAATCCTTGGTGATTTTTCAGAAAAACAAAAAAAATGATGATGAACTGACCAAAAATATGGACATTCTGTGAAACTCTGTACAGTTGAGAGGTTTGCCTCTAAAACATGTACGTTTCAGAGGTCTGCTGCATACTGATGTACCTGCTGTCAGTGCATACAATATACAAGCAAAGGTGTCCAGTATCACTGTATGGGAAGCATAACCCCACTCCACCCCATGTCACTGCACATACCATGTGGTTTGTACATTTGCATGTCTCAAGATAATGCCTCCCATATCTGATATGACCAGGAATACACTGACATGCACCAGAGCATGTCTTATTTTAAAGATGTGCTGCTGCAATTTTCATTTTTCTTAAGTTCTGGAGCAGTAACCCGATTCAGTATTATGGAACTGAATATAGAGTCATTGACATGCTGATAGGGCTTGTATACATGTTTATTTCTATACATCTTACAGGTTTAGGGCAGCTCTTTGCTTAGAGCATAAACCGTTTTGGAATAAGGTAGAAAGACTAGACATGTACAATATACATCTTAGTAGTAAGAAAGCAATGCTTCTGGTAGTGAAAGCAAAATATGGTGCTAGCAGTCACATAGAGAAATCACTCTTAATCAGAGGTACAGAAGGCGTGTAGTGTAAAATCATTCTGACCCTCATACGTTAAATTAAATGAGCTACTTGGTCACACATCTTACAATACCAGACTTTTCAAATAAATATTTTAATAAAAAATTAATTTTCGATGTACCAGTAAAGTTTACATTTCCAAAATGTCCTAGTCTAATTCTGGCAGCAAAGTCCTAAAGTCCACTGAGGTTTTCAATTTACATAAATTTTAATATTCAGAATAAGGTGACACAAAGAGAAAGATTCCTATATGCAAATTTCAAAGATCTCTCTGTTGGAGGCATCTGGAACTGAGGTATGGAGTTTGGACTCCAAAGAAAAGGTGTGCTTATTAATTATGATTTCAATACAGCAGTTTTAGGCTTGGTAGTACTTCCTCCTTATGCTAGATAGTTTAAGTCATTTAATACATTCTGACTTTGAAACCTTTTCATTTGGAGTTTGTTGCAGCATCTGATTAAATCTAAGTTGTGTTTTCAGAATGAATTTGATTAAACAAAAGAACAATGATTTTCATCATCAGTGAGAACAAAAATTACTAATGCATTTATTTATTTTGTTAGAAGACCATACCTTGCAGTAGATTTTCATGGGGAAATGGTATTATATACAATTCTTGTATCAATATATTAACCATCAGTAAGTAAAGTATATGTGCATTTGCTGCTTAAAAAAAAAGGTGGTTGTAAGACTGTTATAGTTAGGTGTAAGGGCTCTACTAAAATTTCCAGAAACAACAGTGAACAATACAAATTAGTGGACTGGTAATAAACTGCTAAAATAAAGTTATATAAATTAATAAAAGGCATGTGTGGAGAAAGTTAAATCCTAAAGAAATACTAGCAAACAGAATATGAAACAATGAAAGTCATGTGCTATATGGTTTTGTAATACAGTAATTGCCTTCATCATATGTCAGTAACCTTTTGACACTTATGAACTACAAAACCTTAAGTGAAAGTCAGGAAAATAATTAGTCATAGAAGTAGAGAAATAATGGATCTCATTGTATCATGTGATTAAAGTATTGATTTTGTGACAAGAGGTGGTGTCACCATATTTTATATGTCCATAAATGATTATACAGCTTCAACTATTAATAGCAGTACCACAGACTGATAGATTTTCAGGAAGCATCTAATGTCAACTAGAAAGAGAAGTATTATCAATCATTGGGCAGAAACATCAAAATAAAAGCCCTTTGGTGACACACAAAATTCCACATGTGCCAGATGAATTGTGTTATATTACAAATTAAGAAAAGGAATGGCACTTCATCAGCTGAAAGACCTCATAGTCTGCTCAGGCCCAGACATGTCTGCAAAGGCAATAAGTAATATTGTTTTACAAAACTGTCTCTTTGTTCTCCCTATCAGTGATCAAACTGTCTCAACGTAGAGATTAAGCACCAGTCTTTATGCCAGTAACCAGAGGGTCAGCTTGTTAAAGTCAATTGCTACAAACTAAACTGAAGAAAGAAATTAACTCATATTGGATTAGTAACTAGATGAGGCATAACAAGTAAAAAAAAATCTACAGTTATGGCCGAAAAGGACTTTTATGTTTTCATACTACAACTGGCAATCACAGTGACCTGTATGGTCAAGTGAAGACCTCCAAATACCTTAGTAAAACAGATTTTTTCTATAGCTTGATGGTGGTTATACTTTATTACTTTCACAGTTGACTTTTACAGGAAAACTCAAGAGTAACATAATATAGCATCTCCATATTTACAAGATAATAGTCTAAACATATACCCTGGGTTGAATTTATTTAGATTTGTTTATTTATATATTTTCACGGGTTTGCTGGGGTAGTGCACTGATCTCAACAGCAATACTCAGAAATAAAAGTAGCCATGATTAAGGTACAGACAATAACAATAATCTTAACCATCTGGGCAAATCATTTATGAATGGAACATACAAGTGAAGCTTGAAAAATAAGGAACCAATTTTAACGACGACTAACCTGCCAAACATTACTGAATGCATAGGAGCATATGTACATACTGAGAAATGTATTCACTCTCAGCTTATGAAACATATAACCAAACATAACCTCCTGTCCAACACCCAACATGGTTTCAGGCCCAACCGCTGTACTACTTCTGCCCTCATCAACTTCATTAACATAGTAAACCAATACAAAAATGGGGGCAACCTTGTTTCTTCACTTTCCCTTGACCTTTCCAAGGCATTTGACACAGTGTCTCATCAAAAGTTCCTTTCTGAACTTACAACTCCATCTCACCTCTCCCTCTCCTGGTTTCACAGATATTTATGCAATTATTAGCAAGCAACTAAATGGCAGTAAAGCCTTTTAGCATTTCAACCAATATCTGTTGGTGTTTCCCAAGGGCCAATACTCGGCCCTCTTCTATTTAATATTTTCACAAATAAACTTCAGACTGCTGCAACACTTGCCAATTTTGTAAAATACGCCAGTGATTCAACCCTTGTCTGCTCTGACCCATCTGTAACAAAATTACAGGAAATCACTAAAATATTTTGATGACATTGAAATATGGCTAAAAATTCTAACTTGCTGCTTAATGCCAAAAAAAAAAAAAACAACAAGCTTATGCTATTTATGCAAAAAACACCATCTTTACCAAAAGCACGCCTTTCATATTACCTCAAGTAATAACACAAAAATAGAAACCATAAGCCAAGCTAAACTACCCAGAATCATAATAGATGACAACATCCAGCTTGATCACCGCAGACTTAATTTCATCAAGAAAACTCACCAAAAACTTGGCTCCCTCCATAGGGTCAAACACTACCTGACAGATCAATCAAGGATTACCTTACCAGCAACATACCTTCTTACTAATTTGTCATGTGCTTCCCGAGGCTTACAAATAACAATACTATGTATAAAACAAAACTAGCCTCCTGCTACTACAAAATAGCTATAGTTGCAACCACCTAAGCTTATAAAACACACCACTGCTTTGCATTAAAACAATTAAACTGGCTTGAACTCTAAACTAGTTGACATACTCACTACACATTGCCCACAACATATTGCACTTTCCAGACAAATGCCCAACATCACAAAATAATCTACTGTGCAATTCACCCACTACAGACCTTCACTCTAGCAATAAACTCTTACTATGTATCAGTAAGACATTCAACACTTCTATGGACTCTCTCTCCACTCCCATTACATGTCAGGACTCTGGAATGAAATCCCCATGCAATGAAAACAGATAAAGAATTTAAATAGTTTTAAAACTTTGTTAAAACAGCACCTGTGCCAAAGATGACTCTGTTCTTTCTGCTCACTTCCTGGGTAGCTTTACACAGGTTGCTTTTCTCTACCTTCTACATCCATTTTGCTTTCCAGTCCTTTGTACCTTATCACTCCTCCTCATACTGCACTCATTTTCTAAACTATAACTCTTCCTCCTTCTCTCACACCCTAACACTAAGTACTATCCCTCCTCTGTCCATTTATCTTCCTGCTTATTTCCATAATTTCTCCTTTCACATCTCTCTTATCATCAGTTTTTAAGCTACATTACTACTTGTCTGTGTAAATTATTACTAACCTAAAAATCACCCCAGTTTGATCTTTTCCCTGCAGCTGTCATGCTATTGTCAATTTATGCTAATTATTCTCTATTTTTAGTGTCAGAAATATTTAAAAATTATGTAAATAAGTTCATGTATAGATGCCTTTACTCTGCAATTATAAACGTGCATCATATGTAACTTAAATGTGGAGCTTTTCTCCCCAGGTCTCCACTGAAAATGTTTTTTACCCAGTTGGACTTTTCCCAGTCAACAAAAACAAATAGATAAAGAAATGTGGCTATATGCAAAGGCAGGTCAACATACACTGAACTGCAGATCTGAGCTTAGCCGTTATGGAGACCAATTTGGACTGTTATTATAGGACCCCCCAGCAGATGACCCCATCTACCACTTCAATGCTCTCTCCACTTACTGGCTTCCCAGATGTAGGACTATTTCAGATAAACTGTCAAGAATATATGCTATTAAATTAAAAATAAAACAATGTTATTTTGGTAACTTACATTTTGTCATAAGGCTTGTTGTAACAGAAGTTATCTACTGAACTCCTGGATTATATCCAGATTCAAAAACTCCTGTTGTTTATCTCACAGGATCTGCTTAACTAGCTCAGGTATACTGTAACGTACCTTTTGGATTGGCAACTGAGGCTGTGCACCTAAATCAGACTTTTTCAAGTAGGTGTACCCTGGCTTGCCAGTAAAAATGCCCCTAAACTCCTGTAGTACTGCTTGGATTGCCTGAACATGGGTGTGAGATAGTTACGCACTTCCTCCTTGTCTCTTCCACCTCCACTTCCTTTTGTATATATTTTTTTTATGCCTCCCTTTCCCTTCTTTCCTTCATTTGACAGCTGCATTATTCTCCTTCATATCCCATGCCCAGCAATTGCACATACTGCAAATCTTTTGTTTTTTGTACGCTATTTACTTCATAGAAACATTATACTATATGATGTTATGAATAGTTACAAGTAATCTTCTTACATATTTTGCTGATTAAATTATTCGATCATGTCTACTTATGATTATGCTCTTTTACGCTGAACATTATCCTAACATATCTCTTTCTGTATGCTTGTTCTTACACTACCACTGTTGCCATGACTTTGATTACACTTCATTGTTCCTTTGGTTGTATTTCTTCTGTGCTGAGCCTCAAAATGGTCTAGAGGGATCAGTGTTCTACCTCAGTTAATAAACAAACAAAAATAAAAAAATGTCTTTGTAAATTAAGTAATCTATGCATTCCAGCAGAAAACACCAAGCAGACCAGCTACTAAGAAGCATGCTCATTTTGAAACATGGAAACATGGTAAAACGTTTGCGTCTTCTCACAGTCTTTAGGTCTTACGCCCCATGCCCAGTATCCTTTGATGCCATGAAGTAATGGGCAAATGACTCAGTGGGGTTGCACTTAATGGTTGTGGGAAGAGTGGAAGGGCAGAATGAGTATGATTAATCAAGTCATTTTTACTCCTTTCTTTCTTTTTGGGCTTTCGGTCATTTCTAGCACATGCTATGAATGGTTGGCATTTCCACAAAACCGCATAAAACTGTTGAACTTCCTCAGAAAGCTTAGCAATAATGACAGTAATCATCTCAGGTTTCTCCTTAGAAATGACATTGATCACTCATCACCCCACTTATAGCTATTTCTGAAAGTTTATTTTTTTATTTATTTCATTATTTTTTAAATTGGGTGAGTGGACTAATAGATGCAAATAATTTTCAACCATATCCCAGGTCACAAGGACAACTGTAAGGATTACATGCAGGGATAATTTAGAGCAGTCACTAAGCATCCTGTTTTAGCTGAAAATCAGAATACATTAAGGAAATCCATGTAGAAGTAGGGTGAACTTGCAAAACGCATTTATTAAACTATCTATAATCCACTTTCTCCTAACATGGCTCCTTAGTCCAGGCCAACAATTTTCCGGTTTAAAGCTTCACGCCCCCCCCCCCACACACACACACACACATACTCCCGGATTTACTATTCCTCCATGCAGAACTAGCTTAGTCCTGCATAGAAGTGGCTGTTTAGGAGCAGGACAGCAGCATGCCATACATATTAATGAAGGTGTGCTGCCTGAGCACCTAATCTTACATGGAGTGTGTACGAGTGCAGGGGGCGTGTCTGAGAGTAGAGCTCTCAGAATATACATGCCCTCGCAATGAAGAACAGCAGAAAGGCCAAAGAAATGAGTGAGACCGATCATAGGTGTCTGCATATCCCCAGCAACATTCCTCCACGTGCACAACAGCAAGTAAAAACAAATAAAATGAACAAAACCTTTTTTTAATTAAAAATCTGATTAAAGCTAACTGCAGGTGCGTGAGTGTGCCCATCGCTTAGCTACAGTTAATGCAGCTTAAATGGCTGAAGAGGATAACAAGGAAGACATATGCAAATGAAACAGTATAGCAATAATGTAGTGGGCAGAGCATTCGCCTTACGAGCAGGCATTCCCGGTTCGAGTGCCACTGCAGCACATTCCATTTTCCATGGCAAATCACATTATGACCAATATTTTTGTTGCATAGCTCACTAAATAACATATATGTGTGAACTGGAGTACTGCATTAAATACACTTGTGAGGTGTCAGTGTCATAATGTTGCAAAGTCCACAGAAAAGCACATGTGCTTCATACAGTATACGTACACAGGAATCATGGATACAAATGGAAGGTAAAATGTGTAATGAATGACAACTCCATACAGCTTCCAAATCCCCCACCTTCCCAAGAACCATGAGATATAACTGTCCAAATCAGTGTAATTGTAAGTGGGAGTAAGCAAGTGTAAGCACCAGTAAGCAAGTAGTAAGCATATTTAAGCACTACTAAGTGAGTTTAAGCCCATTTGCACTGGGGTAAGCAATGCGCAGTACACAGGTTAAGCAATTTTGAAGCTAACTCTCTGTACGCATATGTAACCAGAGGTTAGCATTGCTTACCCTTGTGCAAACCCATGCAGACCCGCTTACAACTGCTCAAAAGTGCCTTAATCATTCTGTATCCAACAGCCCTTTTTCTTCCCAGCAACAAAATAAACAGCCTTGCAGGTCTTGACCCCAGAACCCTATATGCTATAGTCATAGTAGTTAACCACCAAGTCTTCACAGCAGTACAGAAGAATGAGGTATCACCAAACAAGTCCTCACTAAAATAAAATCAAACTGAACCTGTGAAAGGAATCAGTATACAGTCATATGTTCCATAACCCACTACATAACATAAATATGTGAACTGGAGTACAGCAGTAAGCCCAAAAGTGAGGTGTAATTGTAATAAAGTGTTGAAGTCCCCAATAAAATGCAAGGACCCCATACAGTGGACGTACACATGAATCATGGATACCAGGCAGATATGTAAGATGTAATGAATAAGAAATCAATGCCAAAAAGAAAATATAATGTAACTAATGTAAGCAATGCTAAGCATTGCACAGGCCAGCTTAGGAGGTGTAAGCAATGTGGAGGCCAGCCAACTCTTTCTGCCCAGTGTTATACCCCTTTAAACAATGCCAACCTTAGGTAAGCAGGTTTGCCCATAGCCTAGCCTTTTCAAAACTGGCCAATCACGGTAAAGTGTACAAAATCAGCCCTACTTAAACCCAACAGGCAGGAATACATCTCATAACCAGTTGTAGCTTCTCCTTGCAGGCACCATGTCAGGAAGGGGAGAGGGAGTGCACTTTCGGGTGCAGCGCTGGTGCATCCAGGAGTCCAGAGTCATAGCAAGACTCCTTGTTAAAGACCATGAGCAGAAACTGTTGCAGGGCCAGTACCAGGGTTCCCAATATAAGGCAGAAGCCTGGGACCATCTCGCCCGTGATCTCACCAGTGCCACTGGCATACCCCGAACTGGTGAGCAGATCAGGCATCACTATGCTGACCTGAAGTGGTGTAAGGGGGACCTCTTGGAGCAGTGGATCCAAGATGCTAGAACGGCAGGGGATGTCCCAGCTATGTGTAAGTATCACTCCAGTATGTGTGTAATAATAGCCAGCTCATGTATATCATGGATAGGTATGACAAAATATTTCTCTTATGTCCTCCACAGCTGCAAGTGAGCAGGCCGCAAACCAGGAGGCCCATGGAATTCGGCTGGAGAGGTTGCAGCATGAGACAGGTCAGTAATACTCTTGCATGTACTATCATAGGAAATAAACCTAAAAGTATTAGTACATTAATTGCCTGTATAGAACCTGTATTGTTTAAGGCAAGTACTGCATACACTGGAGAATATGGCAGGAAGAGTCTCATATAGTTTGTATGTAAATAACAGCATAATAGCCTGACAATAAAGGTCTAACTGCTTGACTGCATGTGTATACTCTGGTATCATATGGTAATGTAGATTTGCAATCACGTAATAGCACTGCTGTATTAAGCACTGTTACCCACACTGTGCACCATAAATAGAATGTGTAGGAATGCCGGTATATGACTGCTGTAATCCCCAGAGGCCTTTAGTACAACTGAGAGACACAGACAGAAAACAGGGAAAAGGCAGACAACAAAACCTGAATAGCACATGCAACTGAGATGTGAACTGTTGTATTTTTAACACACACAGCCATGGTTCGAATCCTGGCAGTGGTAGTAGTCTGCATACAGAATCATACCCCACAAGTGTACAGCTATGTCCAGAATGTCCAGTAAAGTGGCCCATATATGTTGCCTGTCAACCTGACCCCCTGGGAAATCAGTGGGATGATCCCAAATGTATAGGCAGCAAACAGGAAATAGAACTGATTGACACACATCTGTGAGAACAAAGCTGGCACACTAGCAACTCCCCAAAAACCTTATGAGAGTAAGAAGCCACATATGTCCCATTTACATGCCCATGTTGCCAAGCTGTGGCCAGAGTGTGTACAGTAACAGAGTGAGTTGTATATGCATAACAGTAATGTGGAATTTGGTACTGTGTGTGGCAACATTCAGGTAGTGCTAACAAACATTTCTCCCACAGGTCTGTCAGATACCAACACTGTGCCCAGAAATACAAGAATGATACCCTGTACTGGTACTGTATACTTTGGCATTGTATGGCATTGTGACTGATGCAGTTGCTCTGAATAATAAGGTATTACTCATCACTGTCACCCACACTGCCCTACAAAATATAACTGTCTAGGAAATCCTGCATAAGAGAGTTGTAATACAAGGTCAAAATGCAAAACCACAAGAGAATTATAAGACAGAAAGCAGATAGGAGATATACAGCAATATCTATATAGCACACACAGCTCTGATGGACAGTGTTTAAGTTGTAGCAGACACAGCCATGGTCTGAATCCTGGGAGTGGAAGTAGGCTACATACAGAACCATACCCCACAACTCTACAGATAAGACCAGAATGCCCAGCATATGGGCCCATATCTGCTGCCTAACCCCCTGGGAAGTCTGTGGGATGATCCCAGATGTGTAGGCAGCAAACAGGGAATACAACTGATTGTCGCACATCTAAGAGAACAAACTTGTCACTCCAGCAACTCCCAAAACTGTTATGAGAGTAATAAGCCAAGTATGTCCTATCTACACCCCCATGTTGTCACGCTGTGACCAGAGTGTGTACAGTAACAGAGTGAGATGTATGTGCATAATACTAATGTGTAATCTGGAACTTTGTGTGGCAACATTTAGGTAGTGCTAACAAACATTGCTCCAACAGGTGCATCGGATACGAACACTGTGCCAAGAAATAAAAACCTTGACACCCTGTACTGGTACTGTTTACTCTGGTATTGTATGGAATTGTGAGTGTTGCATTTGCTCTGAATAATAAAGTATCACTGATCACTGTCACCCACACTGTGCTACATAATATAACTTTGTAGGAAAGCATGTATATGTGAGTGGTAAGTCACTAAAGGTTGAAGAGGGCAATAGTCTAGATATGTCCCAGTGCACCTGCATGTGGTCAAGACATGGCCAGAGTCTGTGCAGAAAGAGTTGGATAGCTATGTGCACAACATCAACCCAGAATCTGGGAGTATGTGTAGAAACAGTTAGTTAGTGTTAACAAACATTCCCTCCACAAGTATACCACGTAAGTGGTGAATACTGCAGGTAAAACAAATTCATGTATAACAATGACGACAGCCATATCACTGTCCAAACTAAGGCTATAGGGTAGTGTAGTAATACATGGAAGGTACAGATAACAGCACTGAGTAGGAAAGTAATGTGGACTACAGGAATAAACTAGTTAATCGACATCTTTATCTCCCCCCACCATATCTCCAACAATAAACTACATACCCACATCGACCGGTATGTAATGACTCCACTCTTCTGATTATGCCCTATTGGTTGATATATATTTACATTTGTTTCCATGCATGTGCTATATTGAATTATTCCAACATTGGTGGCATGGTGTCATCAATGTACCTGCATGCTGTTGTTATTACCACTGTGGTCCGATTCCCATATATGTATGTGTTTCGTTTGCTATGCAACTGTTCCATATCTGGTGTCTGGGTTAATGGGAATATCTATGCATGCTGTTATACCTAACTTACCTAACTCTGGAATGTGCTGACTATTACTAACCCACATATGATGATAAAATCTAAACACTATAGCATGTTTGGGAAGGCCGCTCCCAGTGGACCCACCTGTCTTACCTCAGCTGGCCATGGCACCGGGCAGCAGCATGCCTGGGGCCCAACCCAGGACCTCCTCGTCCGTTGGTCCTGCACCACCTTCGGATGGAACCACCTCAAGGGATGGGGCTCGTCCCCCCTCCTGGGAGCGGGCATGGACAGGAACCTGTCACCCATCACCAGGTCATGCTGCGTAGCGAGCTCCACAGGGAGGTCGGAGATCTGCTACACCAGCTTGAGGGCCATGAGTCACAACTAGTGGGTCGGCCTGGCTCTGCGAATCAGCCCCCAGCACAGCCACCTTCGGGGCTGTGAAGGTGCAGTGGTGACTGCCCATGGGTTGGGATCTCAGTCCCACAGTTTCCACTAGGGGGCTCATAGGCTTCCAATTTTCCAACACCCCACCCCATCAAGGTGTTTACCCCCACATGTGTCATATACTGCCCCTGTATACATCTTGTTTATCTTGTCTGTTAACCTACCCAACCTAACTCCCCAAAAATACCTACTATCCCTCCACAACATCCTAGTCTCACCTGAAAAAAAAGGGCAATCTGTTCACAAAAAATATCTCGACCCATACATAGCTGTCCATTTCGCACACGTGTCCGCTGGACACATGTAATCTGGTCTAATTGGCATCACAACATATTATTGTTGTCCTTGCCCATCTCTCAGGGGTTTGAGTGTCCAAATCTACCTCCAAATTCAGTGTATATGCACAGCTGCTGCTGTAGAAGAAATGGGATGCTATGGACCTTCCCTACACCCTTCCTGCACATCCCTAGCTATTTCCCTACTGTCTTTCCCTCTTTGTGCCCCTTTTTCACCACTTTCCTATCAACCCTTTTTTTCTTTTCTTTTAAAGAAATTAGCGTGGGGGTAAGCTGGAATAAGCACTTTTAAGCAGCAGTAAGCAATTTTAAGCCTGTTTGCACGGGGGTAAGCAATGCCTACACAGGTTAAGCAATTTAAAAGCTAACTGAGTATACGAAACTGTAACCAGAAGTTAGCAGTGCTTACCTCCACACAAACCTGCACAAACCCACTTACAACTGCTTAAAAGTACCTTCATCACTCTGTATCCAACGGCCCTTGTTCTGCCCAGCAACAAAATAAACACCCTCTGTAAGAATTAAACCAAGGACCCCACACACCATAGCCAAAGTTATTTACCACTAAGCCATGTCAGAAATACATAACTGTGATATTTTCACAAACATTTCATCCAGCCCAGTCATTCAACAGTAAAGGGAATGTATTTCAACATGTAGATGTATGTGTGTGTGTGTGTGTGTGTGTGTATATATATATATATATATATATATATATATATATATATATATATATTAATATCTAAACAGATATAACATATCTATATATGTATATATTTATATATATATATATGTATATATATATATATATATGTATATATATATATAAATATATACATATATATATATATAAATATAAACATATATACAAACATATGCATACATCTATGGATATATATGTCTCTATATATACAGCAATTTATATATATGTAAGCAGATATATATATATATATATATATATATATATATATATATATATATATATATATATATATAGGTATATACGGACATACATCTGTAGATAAAAATGGAAACATAACAAAAACACATATGTCCACATGCACTGTTAATGGGGTTGAGAGGCCCCAAACAACATACATCTTGTATGAATAGGTATCCCCCCCACAGCCAAACACGTCTGCACTGCAATACAATACCAACTGTTGCAGATCCCATAACCAGGACCTGACATGACATGGGCACAAGATGTTAACAGTACTCCATCGGACCTGTATATTGTCAGGCTGGTATCAATAACATATCATGCAGTACAGTCCAGCTCCCATAGGGAATGTACAATGTGTAAGCAATCAACATCCCTAGGATGCATATACACAGACACATATATGCAGATATACATATATATATATATATATATATATATATATATATATACACACACACACACGCAGAGATATGTATAGTAAGATACATATGTAGAAGGTGCACACAATATGAAACAGCTACTATGCCTACATACCACCTTACCAACTGGACACTGTATGAGCTGCCCATACAAATGACAATTGTTGCCTGCAACAGATACCCACAGAGAAGTCAAAGGATATAACACCACACACAGGTTTACATACATGGGAAAGCATTATTTGTGTACTATTACAGTTGCATATGCCATGTCATATAGCTGTTTAGACACTGACATCCATATAAACATAGTAATGCAACTGTGAAACAGTTATACTTATACAGTAGTCTGGAAAGGTTTACAGATGTTGCTGTCCAGGCCGAGGCCTTCAAGTAGTACAATAGTAAAGACAGACTGGGCCACAGGATACCAAACAATCAACAGTAACTAATGCAGATGTATAATTCAGCAGCCTCTATCTACACTCTGTACACAATCCCTAGAGGTTAAAGACCTCAGCTGACACAATGGGATGTAACTGTTACATAACAAGGCATAACTGACACCATCACAAGCACACTGGCAAACAGAACAGTCTGTATGGCAGGAGGCAGTAGGTCTGCATTTGCCCAAGGAGGATTGTATGGTAATGTACATCCAGATACCTTAAGGCAGCTTACCCTTGATACCCTCTCATGTTGTAGCAGCTATTATACATGACAGGAATATGGTTATATACATATACTAGGTCTATATATGTCTACATGTACATACACATGTATACTCATACATATGTCTATATACACATCTGTATAGTGCTACATATATATATGGCCATGTGTACATCTCTTTATATATATGCATATATAGATATATGTATAAATAGCTATATATGTATTCACATCCTATGTGTACAGATATGCCTAGTTAAGTTGGTATATATGTAGATATATATAACTATATGTGCATACATATCTATTCCGATATACCTACTACTGTCAATATATATATGTGGATATCCATGTGTATATGTGCATATGTATCACTATCTGTATATGTGTAGACATATATTGCTCTGTATATGTATATATCTGAGTGCTTATATGTATATCTATGTACATATAAATATCCGGCTATGTATGTCAATATCTATATGTGTATATATCTATATAGACATCTGAATAATTATATATACATATATTTTCTCCATATGTCCTGAACATGGAGTGTAGCCCTACCTGAGCCCCTATAGTTCCAACTTCATAGTGCAAGGGGATGTCATGTATGTATAGCAGGTATATTTGTAGACTATTTCTACTGCAATAGGGATTGTCTTCACAGACATGGTGTGTGTGGGAGGTCACATTTACTTTTAACGTGCGCCATTGGCTACTGACAGACATCCTAAGGACATCATAATACAGTACCACTGCTAGCACGTAATGCTCCTCTGTACTACAGCAGAGATATTGGCCAATATATGTGGACAGTCTGACACACTCTGGACAGTCCAGAGGTATACACAGAACCCCTTAGTGTAAGTCATGTGGACCAAACCTGACAATGTGGATGTTAACAGCCATGTAGATGGGTATAACACATAACTACTGGTATACATTTGCCCCATAGGTTATGCATTCACACACCCCTGTCTGTCCTGACACATAACTGCTGGTACAGAGGTGCCATGGCCATGTACTACCCACTATATATTGACATACATCTGTACAGCATCCCACTGCTCTGTCTGACATACATGACTGTTATGGTTACCCAGCAGCAGTACATCTGACAAGTATCTGGACATGACATCTCACTGGGTAAGTACACTAAGCTGCCAGGCATGTAACAAAGTACTGTGCAGACTACAGGCAGACTAGCTCAACTCTGGCCTACATTTCCTATGGGGGAATGCACATGTACCAACATATATAGCAGGCTCTAAAGGCATGTCATAGCACAGAGTATGATACACCTGCATATAAGTGC
The DNA here is from genome assembly GCF_019279795.1 of Protopterus annectens. Classification (NCBI taxonomy): domain Eukaryota; kingdom Metazoa; phylum Chordata; order Ceratodontiformes; family Protopteridae; genus Protopterus; species Protopterus annectens. Next base: position 910,547,943 of record NC_056744.1, on the reverse strand, counting down.
ATAACCACAATGTGAACACAACCAAAGCCACATATGGTAAGCTAGCATAATATTACAGTATATGGACTATCTGTTCAACACCATCCTCATATGTGCCACTCACACACTACCCTACATATACTGGGCCTCTACACAGTGTGGTCCGATGGCTGTCTGTGGTATGGGACTTGTGTTTGTATGATCCTACAAACATGTAAGCCTTTAGGGTAACATACAGTGGAGCAGCATGTAACATCAGATAGAATAGGACCAAGAACAATGACATCTACTTCAGTCTGTACACAGGCCAAAGTACATATTAACAATATACACACTGTCAACAATCACCATAATTACACAGACCTCAGTACTGTACACACAACGACAGAATGTCCAGGTTATGTCATAAAATATAATCCCTACTATACATAACGTGTAGCAGTCTGATATCTCACTGGCTTGTTATCAGATATGATGTCACTAATTATGGTGTACAGCACATATGCACCTCTTACTGCATGACATATGTACAAAGGTTGACAGAGTTGTGGCTGGAGGCACATACACAGGGCCAATATTGCCATGTTGCTGTGATAACCTCATACATTTACTGTTGTAACAGGGTATGTTGCAACATATGTCCTATGAGGGATATGAAGTAAGTAACTCTCATGGCTGTCACCATCCACAGACTGCAATCCTCACACTACCTTCCGCAGTTCACAGATAGGTGCTCTGTCGGTAACACATGAAACAAAAGGCACCACACACTGCCCATTCTGCAGATGACCCTACAGATGGGGGTTACATCATAAACATAGCACTGACATGGCAGGTATTATAACATGTAAGACAGCCATATCCACACACACCCTGTTAAACCAATATTACTCCAAATGCAGTATAGCAGCACTTACAGTCTGTAGTCAGGTCAGGCACATCCCCTTCCTGTATGTTGCCCTGTTTCCACAGTGTATGTTGTTAGAGGTAAATCACCTTTCCATCTGAGATGATGTTTGCCAAACAACAGATTGAGTTCCTGCTCGCAGCGAATGTAAAGGCCCAACACCAACATGATGTTCCTAGATATTGGAGTGTGTTTCCATGCAATTGGCTATGGGAATGTTACCACAGCTGTTCCACATGCAATCAGCTAGAGGAGGACTGCAATTCATGCAGAGGCCATCAGCTGATCATGAGCATCACTTAAAATACACATGCTGCTGTTTAAGCAAAGCAAGTGTAAGTCTCCACATCCACCAGAGAGGGAGTGAGAGAGGCAGATAGAGGCAAAGAAAAGTCAGGGATGGGTGGGAGAAAAAAACTTAAGCATGTTTGTGTCACACACCTACCAGTACAGGGTATCAAAACCCTGATGACTATGTAGTGCTATCACATGTCTATGCAGTTATTAGATGTGCCACACAGGTTACATGCTGAGGAGCCCTCAAAATGTATATGTGATGGTGAGTGACATCTGCAACAGGGATATAGTAGCTATACGGTAGGTGTAGTACACGTGCCTGTCTGCATGAACAGGTGCCAGAGTGAGCACAGCCACACTCTCACAGGGAAGCACACACATTGACACACTTGGCAGTGCCAGGAATACAACTTATCACTAGTGAGATTGACAGAACACATTACTGTGCAGGTATCACATGCACCACAGGGGTCATATGGAGGTTATATGGACAAAGGGTATGTGGAGTTGTCTGACATCAGACAGCATGCTTCAGTATGCCAATGGGGGTTGTAGTGAGTGTGAATGTGGTCATATGCATCATACAATACACACACAGACACAGGGTGCCAGTACTGAGATGCATAGGTGCATTGCTTCACGGGTGTGTAGTGGTCGATTGTGCCAGACGGCTATACAAGGCTAGGTGATGGGTATATCTTGGCATCAGGCCACATGACAATTGTCTGCATTGTGGCTCAGGGGTGTAGTGTCTGGATTTTCCCACACAGGTGGGTATCTTATTCACCATCCAGTCACCTGGTTGACTAGTGCTTGTGGCCAATGCTGTGCGTTGCTTGCCATGTATTTGTTCCATAGTCCATGATATGGACGGTGTCTGGGATGTGCACACCTCCCACATGCATGTACAGTGACATGTGGAACTGTACCTGGGGTGTCTGGCCCATGTTGTGTACACAGATCATTATCATTAGATGTGCCAGTCCTGGCCTCATGTGGCGAGAACTGTTAAAGGATGGCAGGTTGACCCTGCACCTACATTAATAGCATGATACTGGTATTCCCTGGTTTCAGTGACATCTGTCCATACAGGGCATGTTTTTCAGGCATGGTCTGTCCTTTGTGGGTCACATTTGATGGTGCCACAGGTGTTTTAGGTGTCCAGTGGGGAACATGGGGAAGGTGCACTGTCACTGTACATGCATACATGCCTATTGGACCGATGGGGTGCCATGCCCTCTGTAGCCCATTGCAATCACACCATGGTTACTATCAGTGGGCAATATGCAGGGTACTACCAACATAGCGGATGTTGCCTAGACAAGTGTGTGTGTGTGTGTGTGTGTGTGTGTGTGTGTGTGTGTGTGTGTGTGTGTGTGTGTGTATGAGACATGGGTTGAGAGTGTTCTCCGGGTAATACTAGGGTTGCTCACTTTGTTAACCTGGCCTTGATGTCACATGTAGGGTTATGGATTTGCACCCCAGCCTCTCAGCTATTTCCCATCTGTTATCCCTGTATGGTGGACATTATGATATATACTAGGGCCACCATATAAGAAATTTGCAAAACCCCCTCCACATTGAATCCAGTTGTTACACACTCACCTCCATGTGGAATACGAATTACAAACACAGACACACACAGTCTCACACACACCTGGCATGTCTGGGATTAGAACTCCTACCTAATTAGTTTATTACACTACAGCACTATGCAGTAATAGGACACGCCATGGAGATTACTGGAGTTCTCTTCCCCCAAAGGTGTATTTCACAGTGTATGACATCAGCAGGATTGCCAAAGTAGGGCATTTGAATTGTAGTGAGTGTGACTAGCCTAAAATGCATTGCTCCCTACACAGACATAGAAACACACACAAAACAACCACAACTGCCATGTGTGGGAATAGAATTCCTACCAGAGTTTGACATCACACTACATCATGAATCTGTTACAGGATGCACCACAGGGCTTACTGGAGTACTCCATCTCCAAAGGTGTATTTCACAGAGAATGACATCAGCAGGATTGCCAAAGTAGGGGCATTTGAATTGTAGTGAGTGTGACTAGCCTAAAAAGAATTGCTCTCTACACAAACAGAGACACACACACATACAGTTGCCATGTTTGGGATTTGAACTCCTACCTAATTATTTTATCACACTCTAGCAGTACGCAGTTATAGGATGGACCACTGATATCATTGGGCTACAGCTTTCTGAAAGGTGTATTCCAGAGTGAATGACATCAGCAGCCTTGCCAACATAGGGCATTTGGTTTGTAGTGAGTGTGACTAGCCTAAAACGCATTGCTTTCTACACAGACACACACACACACACACACACACACACACACACACACACACACACACACACACAGACACACACTTGCCATGTCTGGGATTAGAACTCATACCTAACTAGTTTATCACACTACAGCAGTACACAGTTACAGGATGCGCCACAGAGATTACTGGGCTACAGCTTTCCCAAAGTTGTTTTTCAAAGTGGATAACCTCAACAGGCTTGTCATAGTAGGGCTATGGGGGGGGGGCAGTGTGTGTGCATGAGCCATAACCCATTCATCTAGAGGTTGACACACCACATGCGGGCATATGCAGGGGTATATTCCACAGGTATGTGTATACAGCTGCTAGATGACTACTTCCTTGAATAGTCATGTTGCACACCTAGCACTTGCCCCACATAGTCTGTAATGCTGACAAATACCAGTGGCTAATATCTACAGTGAGTGACATCTGAACCTCATGTGGTTATTTGGCTGTGTGCTGCATGGGACAAGCCTCATAATTGATGGCTCCTTGTCACAGTCACTCTCTTCCACACATCTATGTACGTCTACGTTTGGCTTATTATAGTGTGTTGCCCTTGGATATGTCTGTATTCTTATCCAGTGTGTGTGTGTGCAAAGCATGAGTGGTGCATACAAAGGACTGTCTGCACTAACATCTGCAACTGCCAGATATGTTTGGTCCACTGTTTGCAGACATGGGCTTCATTTATTTAAGTGTGTGCATGCCCAGTATGACCTTTCAGTATGTTGTCTGACATTGCCTTCATTTCTCTAAGTGGTTGAGCATGCCCAGTATCCCCTTCTATATTGAATATGTGGATCGATTCCAGATAGTCTGTACTCCAGTGCAGACCTTTGTGTTGTACACCTACAGGTAGCAAACTGTTTCTGCAGGGTATCCATCAATCATTTGGCAATATGGGGACAAAGTGTGCAGGGGATAGTGGATATTCAGATATATGTACTGTCATGCACTGTGATGTTTTCTGTCCTCATGTACTGTCAGGTGGACATTCCTGCTCACAGTGATGTCTTGGGGACAGGGGTGACTGCAGCTGTGGGCAGATGCCTACATATTCATGGTAGGTTATGCCATCCTGGAGGGAGAGCTGCAGAAACTTGCTGTTGGGTCTGTGCATCCAGTTCAGCACCTTGGTACAGTGCTGGCAGAGGACTCCATACTTGTACATCCATCAACATGACAGTATGGTCTTATATTGCTATGGCAATACCTCACAGCTGTACAGATTCACACAGGTTACCCAGAGGCAGGGGCCATGAGTCAGGACATTACCCGTATTGTGGTGTACAAAGAGGTATTAAGCCACCTATTTATGTGTTTACAGCCAGAGATAGTGTGCACACACAGCTTTGTGTTGGACCTTGCACATTCCATGCTGCCCATGCCCCCACCCCCCCCTGTTATTCTACCCTCTTCCTTACATTATGCATGCATTCTCTGATACTTTCTCTAAGGTTATCATCCCATCACATCTGTGTGTTGGTGTTGGTCCACAGTTCATGCAGTGGGACATGGTGGGCATGTTACTGTGATTTGTCTACATGGCCTTGCATATGTCTTATGTGGAGTGTGTTGTGTTGTTATTTGAGTGTCCATGACATAACATGCATTGGCAGTATGTGTGAGACACAGGCCCTTGGCAGAGGCCTGTGGGCCATTAGGTGTTGATGCGGGCCAGATGTGGCAGGCCATTGCATTCTGTCAGTCCTACAGTCTCAGACTGCCATACAGTATATTCCCCTGGGGTGACAGGGTAGGTGTGCTATATGTTCATGCCAATACCTTCTATCAGTCTTGATCAGGTGGTATGGATGCTGGCAGGGTGCTACCTATAGCTAGCGACACACCTGTATGGGACACCTGCACTGCATGCTGCATTCTTTCGCTATTGCCATATACAGGTGGGGTCATATTGTATCCATTCCCCACAACAGGGGTACAACCAGAGAAGTACCTCTGGGTGGTGTTTGTGTGAGCTGGGTGCATGTGTGAAATGGACACTACTTGCATCTGACACACAGATATGCATTAGGCATTCCAGTTATGCCTGCATGTGCAGGTACATCAGCTGTTTCCCAATGCATTGGTCTTACCTCCTTTGTGATCTGCGAGTGTTTGGGCAGACAACACTGGTATCCCCTACTACAGAACCAGATAATGTGATTCATACCTGTATGTACAATTCCAAGGGTGTGTCCATTTCACAGCAACACAATATATACTGTATGTCTGGGATACTTTCCCCTGTGTACTGCTTGTAATTCTAGCCCAACAGCCTTGACATGTCAGTCTTTCAGATGGTGACACATATTACCACCATACATTTACAATGGCTTACTGCTAGCATGTGTTATACTGGTGGGTATTGTCTTTGGCACTGCAGTTGTGAGGACTTATCCCTGTCATCAGCAGTAGTGGGCAATGGCCACCAGGTCTTACCTCAACATGCATACATACTGACCACTCTCACACAATATGAAACACACACAAACCTAACACAAACATACCTGCATATTGTGCAGATGCTACAACCTATCCTACTACCTTGGCCACCTCTGTGCATCTGTGCACCACTGGTATTATACGTACACATACATGTTACTACATTTCTACATAGGGTTGTGGGGGGCACACCTGACTGTTGCAACATGTGTACATCAAATTCGGGGGACACACCAGACCATTACTACATTTCTAAATAGGTTTGGGGGGGCACACCTGACTGCTACTACATTTCTGAGCTGGGTTGGGGGAAGGGGCACACCTGACTGTTCCTACATTTCTACATAGGATTGTGTGGGGACATACCTGACTGTTTCTACATTTCTACACAGGATTGGGGGGGCACACCTGACTATTTCTCCATTTCTTTACAGGATTGGGGGGAGCACACCTGACTGTTTCTACATTTCTACACAGGATTGGGGGGGCACACCTGACTGTTACTACATTTCTACACAGGATTGTGGGGGAGGGGCACACCTGACTGTTACTACATTTCTACACAGGATTGGGGGGGCACATGACTGTTTCTACATTTCTACATAGGATGGGGGGGCACACCTGACACTTGTACACATTTGCTATGACTGTACTGGTATGTCAGGTACTCCATTTCATTCTGTATTCTAACCTATCATGCTGCCTAGAGGCATAACAGTGTACTACAGGTCTTAGCTTTAATTGACCTACATATTTGTTTCTGACTTCCTACACTTCAGAACTAACATCCCACTGTCTGACATGCTGTAGTCTGTCTGTGTAGGCCTGGGGGGAGAGGTTACCCATAGGCATCATTCAGAGGCCATAGCATAGCCTTTGTTTGTGTTTGTCTACACCTGTCCTGTTGGCTGAGACTGTTGTTGGGTATGTGAACCTACCTGACTGGCATATGTGAGTCATATGGACACACATGTGGCACACCACATTTTCTGCAGTGGGTTTTGTCGCCCTGTGTAGTACTGGCTATTATGGTGACACCAGTATTTGTTACAGATCTCTTGGTGCCACTATAGGTGTCTACTATCTGCTGGCATACCATTCAGCCACCTGATTCCCTTGCATGCTCACATCCATACCATAGATACAGGTAACAACACATTATACTCCATTTGGCAATTGGTAGGTTGAGTGACTTACCTTGTGGGTGTCCCAGTATTGAGGGTGGTGCTGCAGGGCTGCCTATGTCAGATGCACATAGTACACTCCCTACACATAGTCGAGCACAGGTAGTGTCATGTTTGGCATCTCTTTTACTGTATGTGAGAGTCAGAGAGAGGTGTTATTCCCTAGGTCCCTCCTGTGTCAGTATATGTGCTATGCGTTGCCTCTTTGCCAAGGCCATGGCATACTAGGCATGCCTCCTTCTGCCTACTGAGGCAGGCTCAGGTTGTTCCTCCTCTGAGTCACTCTGTGCCTGTGCAGGCCTTGGCAATGATGGGGGCTGTGTGGGCCTGCCCCATGTTGTTCCTGATGCAGCTTTTTCCGCAGGATCATATTGTGTAGCATGGCACATACAATGACAATTTGGGTACATGTAGCTGGTGAGCACAGCAAGGCTCCACTGGATGTGTCCAGGCACCAGAACTGTGACTTGAGCATCCCAAACACATGCTCCATTATAATTCTGGTCTGTGCGTGTGCCTCATTATGGAGTTCTTGTTCGGGTGTGTGTGCATTTCTGATGGGCGTCATCAGCCACAGCTCCAGTGCGTATCCAGCATCCCCCAGTAGGTGACCGTAAGGGATGTCCCCACTGGCAAATCTGTGGTACAGCTGCATCAGATGTCAGATGTGGGAATTATGATAGCTTCCAGGGCAGCCAGAACACACAATCATTATTATGCCCTGGGCATCATACACGACCTGGCAGTTGATGGAGGGGAAGCCCTTGCGGTTGATGTAGACCTTACCCTGCTCACCGGGTGGTGCTTTGATGCATATGTGCCTGCAATCTATAGCACCCACTACCTCAGTGTATTCTGCTATTTGGTGGAACAGTTGCATATTGCTGGCCAATGCCTCATGAGTGTTGGGGAAATATACGTGCTCACTGGCATGTGCTGACATGGCATCCAGGAACTGGTGGAGTATCCTGGATGCTGATGCCTGTGAGATCCCCATCATATCCCCAGTTGGCCTTTGGGAGGTATCTATAGCTAGTATTCTTAGGCCTACACATACCTTAGTATCCACTGGGATGGGTTCCCCTCTGTTAGTTCTGTGTGTCAGGCGTGGCTGGCACAGCTCAATAATTTGCTGTAGGAGGTTCCTGTCCACCCTATAGTGCTCCACTATCTCCAGCTCATGTAGCCCCGGGTAGGTTACTCTGGGTCTGTACACTCTTCTCCATTTCCTCACTGTGGGTTGGTCAACAGCATTCACATCCTCGCCACCCTCAGCCTTTTCCACAAGTTGTTGTATGATAGCTATTGCAGCTCCTATGATTTTGGTGTTTTGTTTGTTAAAACTTCCCCGCTTGTATACACCAGCAGTGTAGAGTATGGGAAAAAACAGAGGTGCATAGTTTATAGTAGTGTTCCGGGCTGGGCTGGTCTGCTGTCTGTGTAATTGGCTGATTCTGATACATTTCACCTGCCAGCTATGCTAGTTCTCCTAGATTACCTTCCTAATGCTGTTTTCCCTTCCCATTGCCTTCCTGTTTAAGCCCGAGGGCACATCGCGCAAACACAGTGCTCAGATGTGCACAGACCTGCTATTTCCCAGTTTACTTTTTTTTTCTTTAAAACCCGGTGCGTGGTGTGCACACCCGCTTAGGCAATGTAAAGAGTGCTAGGCAGCCTCAGACACACCCCCTTGCTTAGATCTGCTAAGCTCAGGGCAAACTCGAGCTACAGGGCTCCAATAGGCTTACAGTATGCCTGACACACCCCTCTATGATGTCAGCTAGCTCTTAGGCTTGCACCATGCTCTTCCTGCACCGACATGGTTGGGTGCAGGCTAGCCATGAGGGAGAATCTGGGATTCACACCCCCTTGCCTAGCTGTGGTAAGCTAGGAGCAAACCTGAGCCACAGGGCTCCAATCCACTTACAGTATGCCTGACACACACTCCTATGATGTCAGCTAGCTCCTAGGCTTTCACCAAGCTATTCTTGCTCTTACACTGTTGGGAGCTGACTAGCATGCAGGGGAAATCTGGGATTCACTATCATTACCCTTATTCGCATAGGATTGCCTGCTAATGCATAGTTACATGTCTCACACTGAGCCTCCCTCATTAGCAACCACTATTCACTGGCCATGTTGTCTTCTGCCTGCCATTGACTATAATGGCAGAATAGTGATTTTAGTTAGAATGCTTATTTTACGTTTATTTTCTTATTTTCCCCCCAATCCCGTTTGCGCGCCACTGCCCTTTGCTTAAATAGCCGAGATTGGCTAAAAAAAATAAAAGTTGATTTTTTTTCCGACTGTTTTCCGTGCCAATGGCCTTATACTTGGCCATTGGCATGCTTTCTAAATGATATGCACCCTTTATTTGGAGCTGTCATGACTCTGTTTTGGAATTTGTAGAAATGTACTCCGTTACTGGCAGAGTAAATTTCTGCAGATTACACTAGTCCTGCATGGCTGGTTTCCAGATTCCTGGATCGCAAATTCACCTCATTTGCTTGGATTTCTCCTGCAAATGGGGTAATTTGCATACATGGGCTGAGTCTGTGCAGGACTAGTGCAGGAGAACTTGTGCACACCCCTACAGGTTATTCCTGGATTGAACGGCAGACATATTGCCTGCTGGCGCTCCTGTACTAATCCTGCACTCTGTGTAAGGCTTGCAGAATCCAGGGGATACTTTTTGTATCTTATTCTGAAACTGTGATACACTCGCATTACTTTTTCAGTCAAACTGTTACTGTTTTTCTACTTTAAGACAATGAATCATTTTTTAACCACTTGTATCTCCTAACACTAAGCACAAACACCTCCTGTTTCACTTAGTTGAGCTTATTTTGCTCCTATCTACAACTGACACAATCTTTTACCTGTCATTGGTGACATTCTGTAACAAATCTTAGTGACCTCACATCACAGTACGTCACTTTCTTATTTTTTATTTTTTGTTTATGCTTACAGTGCTTGTTTTCATACTCCATGAGAATGACTATTCCACAGTTATTTCTTGTAATTATATTCATTAACAATCAATCATAAACACCATGTCAGCAAGAGAAGCAAAAGAAAACACAGTACCTTTCTATCAGTGTTCAAGAGAAGCCTGGGATTATTATCTTCTGAGGCAGAAACTTTAGTGCTTCACAAAACCAAATGGTTAATCTGCCCAGTTTTGGGTTGAAAATGCTATTTGAGCATTTGGTAATACAACTGACTACTATAGGAGTGTGATCAAGCAACAATATGAGGCAGACAAAAGGCATCAATCTGCAGTTACTAATAGTACTGGACTGGTTACTAATGCAATATGCATGACATAAATGTTTCTTCCAATATCAAGACTTGTGACTAGTACAGAAGAAAGCAGACCAGCAGGGAAATGATATGCATTTTGATGTAGGGTCAACCAGGCAGATGTCTAGACCACACAAGGTATAATGACCCTATCATAGCTAAGTGTGGGACCCTCTAAAGGAGAAAGGGTCTCTTGGGCAAAATAGTTCCAAATGACCTAAGACAGGTCACCTGTTGGAATTCTAAGCATTTTAGGCTGCTATACATTCCACTGTGTCCACTCTGTGGTTCAGCAAGCTTGATATATATATATATATATATATATATATATATATATATATATATATATATATATATGTGTGTGTGTGTGTGTGTGTGTGTGTGTGTTTGTATGTGTATATAAGTAGCAGGGGTATTGGGATACAGCCTCCAAATTGTAGGGGGAGGGAGCAAAGCATCCTACCATACAGTGCAAAAAAGGTATAGCAGTAAATTTCAGAATTCACAGTTTTTCATTTCAACCACAGTTTTTTATGTATCCAGATATGCACTGCTGAGTTTTTCCCTTCTGATAAGGTGCCCTGGAAATGTATAATTGCATATCATGGGAAATAAAGCTGATCAGCCTAAAAAGAGAAAAGGATAAGGGCTGAAAAGTACAAAAATGTTAAATAATATAAAAGCGAAAGCATCTACAGGAAATGTGTTTTGAGATATCAGTTTAATAAAGAGTTAAGAACAGAGGAGATAAAATATTTTGTAATATGTTAAATGAAAATCTATTTGAAGCTGGAAAAGCAAGATAAATAAGGTACAGAACTATTATTGTGAATAAATAAGATACTACAGACACAACAAAACAGTTATCGCTAACATTATTAGACACATACAAAATTCTAGCAAATGTAATTCAGAGAAAACCGTGTCAAAGATACCAGGGATGGTTTATTTAGACAAGGCTGAGGGGGTTGAGGGGTAGCAGAAAATAAAATTTTAACTGAAATGTGATGAGTAAGATAACTTATTAAACAGATAATCAATTAATGTAAAGTTGCAGAAACGGACAGAGATGAGCATGCAAAAATTACTGAGACATTAGATGGGATGGGGGGGGCTTAAGTGAATATATTATAAGAAGTATACGCCTTCTGTATGGAGTCTGCATGTCCTCCCTGCAGTTGCGTGATGTCTAAAGAGATGCAGGTAGGTGCATGCATGAATGGGTGTGCCTTCTTTGAAGGTTGGGCTTTGGGCTGGCAACTTGGCAATGTAAAAATCCACTGCCAATCATTAGCGGACCAGAGTTCCGCTGTGGTGACCCCTAACCAGGAAAAGCCGAAAGACAGTAGTAGCATAATAAAAATATATAATAAACTCCAGTAAAGCCCCTGGTGATTGTCTTTGTGGAAAAATGTAAAATAGTAAAAGGAATAAAGCAAATATGTTCTCTGAGCTAATTTCATTTTTCCTTTTGTATGAATAGCTCACATTTTTTCAGTTTGCATGGATGGTGTTCTAGAAAGAAATTTAACAAAGTTAAAACATAGAATGATAATATATTAAGGGTGGTATTGCACAAATGTGATAAGGGCATTCCTGATGCTTACGAATGAGCATGGCAAACGTATGATTCATGGAGGCTATTTATACTAATGAGGTGCAAATGATAAATGTAAAGCATAGTATGCTAATGAAGTTGTTTTGTTATTAATAGTCTGATATCCCTGCAATACCCACATCCATTGTTAAATGTGATGCTACACCTTTGATATTGGAGTTGCAATCCATGAAATTGTTTCTCCAAGTATGCTCAAGCTGTTCCCTGACACACAAATTAATTATTTCCCTCAGCAACCAACTTCAGTAACATGTTCTAGCATGCACAAGCACCAAAATGAAGCATTCACCCAAACAACTCCTTTAGTTTTATGTCCCAGTATGCACAAGCACCAAAATGAAGTATTTTCCCAAGTGATCCCTTCAGTAAAAGATTTAGGTATACACAAGCATCAAAATTAAATATTTACCTAAGTGACCTCACAAGTAAAAATGCCCAGGTATGCTGAAGAGCAATTTAGCTCCCATCAAATCTGTATTCTGACTGAAAACTGTTGTTTTTGCCATAACTTCAGGGCAATTTACACACTTTTTTTGCAAATCAGTTCATTATAGATTCATGTCTATGAATCAGACTCATGAATATGTATAAAGCTCCTTAACAGTGTAGTAGCCCTCCTTATGCATTTCTGATGGGGGGGCATGTTCCCAAAAGTCCTCTGCATTTTTGCAGTCACCCTGAAAGTCCAGGATTTGCATAACCGCTCTTCACGGATCACCACTAGAAAAATGCTAAGCCTTGAGCCATAAATACCAGTAAGGAGTCCCTAAATAATCATCATATGCATATTTGTTTTCATAATAAATAAGATGGAAGAAATGAAAATTGTAATACACATTATTAAGGAAGGGCGGCCACGGTGGTGCAGTGGTTAGCGTTGCTGCCTCACAGCAAGAGGTTTTCTAGTTTGATCCTCAGCCGGGGTGACTTCTGTGTGAAGTCTGCATGTCCTCCCTGGTTTCCTGCAGGTGCTCCAGTTTCCTCCCATATCCCAAAGACATGCTGTAGGTTGATTGGACACTCTGAATTGGCCCTAGGTGTGAGGGTGTGCCTTCTGTGGAAGGTTGGGTGCTGGGCTAGCAACTCAACACCATAAAACTCCACTGCCAATCATGAGCAGACAAGGTGATCCACTGTGGAAACCCCTAACTGGGAAAAGAAGAAGAAGATTGCACATTATTAAAGAAGAATGTGAAAACTTGTTTACATAAAAAAGCAAAAGGTATTGGGAAGAGGAAAGGATACTATCAGGGAAAAAAGGAAAATTTGTGAGATATAGCAATTTCAAAAGAACCTGCTAATAGGTTAGAATTAGTAGCACAAGTATGAATATTATACTGTAGTAGATTCAAGAGAACCTTATTAAAGTACTAAGGTTAGAGTCTGGAACAATATAAAAATGTTATGATTTACTGTTACAATGATTTAAACTGGTTAGCAGCCTTAATTAGAATGAGAAATATAATTGATCTATGGCTGTATTATAGAATGTCTTACAGTAAAAAGGCTTTACTTGAAGTTCAGAACTTTGTGTTAGAGAAATAAATACTAGACATCTAATTTAAAGTCATTTACCTAAAAAAGTGGAATAGAAAAGATGAAGAGGAAGAAGGTCCATTATGCTAAAATTACTTGCATTTTTCATACCCTTTGGTTATCTTTTTTCTTTTAGTGATGTGCACAGATCAATTAAAAAAATAGAAGTATCATTGCAAAGGCTGGGGAACAAATAGACTGGGAATACAAGTGAAGAACAGACAAGTCAATGAATTAAAATAGTTTTGAATGGAATGTAAAGCTTTTGAATGGGAAATAAAGTTTTCAGATAACATAGAAAAAAATTAGGAAACTATCAATGTATATTGCATGAATATTGTTTAGAAGCTGGATGGTAAAGTTAGATTAGACTAGAAACAATCTAATAGGAGAGGAGACATTGAGAAAGGTAAGAATACAAAAATATATTTCTTTTAGAGGTTAACATATGGCAAAATTCCAGGTAGCTAGCAAATAAATTATAAAAGAAGTGATGACAGGTTATTTATTTGTGTCACATGAGAAGAAATAGAAGAAACATGTCAGTGTGCTTTTTATACTGGCAGAGAGATTAAAGTCTTTGGAGATAATAGACAATAAATCATCCCCTATGAACCACTGACAAAGAGTCAACTTCCTGAATTATACTGGCTTGGATTTAATCCACAATACCAAATAAAACATAAATGTATGTGTGGGCAAGTCCCATATACCTACAAACTTATACATACCAACTCCACAGTCACACAAACATGACAAAGGGAGAAATCATCCCAACTGTAGGAATTAATGGTGCAATTTACTTAGAAATGGCATTGGCAGTGATTTTCTGTATAAATAAAAGATTGGCTTGTTCAATATCAGGGAGATGTACTCAAAACAGCAGCCTGCTTGGGGATGGGACTCAGGAAATTATAAGGAATCCAAAAATAAATGTGGACTAAAGTGATATTAAGGGTACAGAAGGTTGTGATAAGATATAAGCATTATAAGAATTTGAAGAATCTATATGGCAAACATATGAAGTCATTGCCTTCATTCTTTGATGAACAAATTGAAAGATATGCATTTTTGCTATGTAACAAAATATTAACTAGGCATTATGGCAAAAGCCTTCAAAAACAATAGGAGGAGGTAGGTAGTGTGTTGGGTAAATGGCAATGAATTCATGTGGAAATAAAAAATATATACATGTGCACACATACAGTTTTTGTAAATCTATAGCAAGTATAAGTAGAGGTGATATACAAGCTGTTATATTAAGTTTATAAATTTAAGTTCTTATAATTTCTGTTATGTCCAGTGGCATCTTTTACATCCACAGTAGCTGCACCAACTCAGGCTGATGTGATCTCTTTTAGCCAGACATAAATGTTATCTTCAATAGATAGGCTGAATAAAGATCATTTCAGGCACTCAACCAATGGCCAATTTCCTAGATACTCAACTGTGACTTAACAGATGAGGGACCAGTTTGCTTTGTCTAAACATCATGTATTTTCTTATCCTATAGGTTGCATAGCTTCACAGTCAATACATCTAGAACTGTTCAGTTGTTGGACACAGCACAAAACATGAGGATGCACGGAGCCATCCCATTTTAGAAGTAAATTTAGCTAATTCTTAGAAAAATTAGATGAAGTCAGCTCATTTCTTCGTGGGGTGTACATTAGAAGTAATTCACATTGACGAAGTACCATGAAATCCAGGTTATGCTAAGCTGTGAGAGTTTACCTGAATTGTAAGTGGTACTCTGTAAGAGAGATTTCCAGCCATATACAGAACCAGACACAGTCACACACAGCCATATGTTCAGCCTTTAGTCCAAGCAATATGTAGGGCTTTATATAGGTGTACAATTCATCAAAGTATAACTTCATTTACAGATGACATTTTGTTTAACCTTGCAAATCAAGAGATATTTTATATCCTTGCAAGTAGGGAGTAGTTGCTGCAGATGAGTTGGATTTTAAGCTATAAAATTTATGCAGAAAAAATGATAGGTTCTCATTTTAGAAACAGAGACAGACAGTTTTTTTTTCACAGAACATGTTTTACCTAGGTATTAAAATCATTGGATTCTAATTATTTAAGGACATGAATAGTTTTACAGGAATTTTCTAAGCTGGGGATAAATGTGGTAAAGGATAATACATTCTATAATATCAGAGGAAAGACAAATATTAAGATACAAAGCTTTCAGCATCACTAGTCTTTTCATTCCTGGCTGGAATAACACCAGTGCATTACATGGGATTTATGTAATTTATTAAAAAGCCCAATTGACTGAATCACAAAACACAGATTACAAATAACAGAAAACTCATTTCACTGAATCACAATTGATAGAAATATTCTATACAACACATAAAGCTTCTCCACCCACCCCCAACTTATATTTAATAACTCTGGGGTTGCACAGCCATGGAGAGAAAAAAAACACTACACACAATGCATCAGGAATTGAAGAATCTACAGATCTGGGGTTGTGATAAAACAGTGGTCATTTAACCCACACTCACTTCCATAACTCATATGATCAGCAATGACAGCATCACATATTATCTATAAACTTTTATACTTTGCAATAAATTATGATTCAGTCAAATGAGTTTTCAGTCAATTGTGTTCGATCATTTGAGATTCAATGAAATTATGGGAGCCTATTACATGAACAACAGAAATAATTATGTCAGAATTTTTGGGGTTGTTCACAAACCCACCAGGGTAAACATGCTACCCCATTTCAAAAGTGTTAAATAAAATAAAAAGTTCAATACACAGGAGGTTCAGGTTCAAAAGTTTACTAGTGTACACCAGGAGGCAAAAAACGTACAAGTACAGAATTTTGTCTGACATGAAACAAGAAGTATACAATTTTATAGTCTTTACATTCAAGTTGTGCCCACCTTACTGACGTGGTATGTCACAGGGCATCTACATCACTTTAGCTTACAGTCCTCTATTCATAAAATATTGTTGATGTATATTTAAAAAAAAGTTTTCCTCTGGTAACAATACAGCCTTGCTATCCACCTGGTCAGACATAATGTCTTTCTGTAAAGTTACTTCTTCAAGGCATCAAACTAGTCCGAATACAATAGCAGATTCTGTCTTTTAATACACTTCTTTGTTCCCCGTAACACTTTCCCAACAGCTGCATGTTATCTTAGTAACACATACACAAGGCCAAATCATCCCAGCAGGAAAGAGCAGAAGATTTCATTATTTCACATATTTAATTTCCTGACCCAGCAGATAATCACTTGTGAAAAGCATAAACATTAAGGCTTGCTGAGCTGGCAGCTGCCAGGGTCAGAGGTCAACTTGCTACAAGCCACACTGCAGTTTCAAAACTACTTGCAATTACACATGAATTCAGCCTTTTTGTTATATCATTAATAGAATAAAATGCATTACATACTACTTTGCTTTTAAACTAGCATTTCACATATATTCAAATACATATTTTTCTAACATTTTCCCTCCTATTAATTCTTTTTATTCTATTTTGAAGTATGCATAATGTCATTTCGTCTCCTAATCTATTCCACTAAGGATTTTCAGCTAGGTGAGTCATTTGAGCTATACTTCAGAAAAAGTTTTCGTCTGACATCAGGTTTTCAATCTCAATATCTTGATACATAGTTTCAGTAACAGATACATCAATAAAATCTTTGATTAATCTTTTCATGCAGGGGATTCCACAACAAACACATGCTCCTATTAGGAGTATACCCACACAAATAGCAATCAGAATATTCATTAGGATGGAACCCCACCCCCCAAATAAATTCTGGAAAAAGTCCATCAGTGGATTTGGGCCTGGTTCAGTCATGGCTGATACTTGCTGAATTACCTCTAGGTGATTGTTAATTTCATGCCTATTGTCTGGAATGTATGCACAGCATTCTTCTTTGATAAGCGCGCACATACTGCCTCTCGCTGCTAGGGTGAAGTCAAGAGCCATTCAATTTTGTAGCACAACAGTTCTCATTGTATTCAGTTCATCAGTCACCAGCTCTAGGGCAGAGAAAGTTGCATTACTCATTACTTCCAGAAGTTTTGACAGTTTCCTCAACTCCCAGATTGATTTGACTGCTCCATATGCTGGGAATATTCCTGCCCAAGATATAACACTGTCACTCAAGCCCATATGAGTCAATTTGCTTTTGTCCTTTACCTTATTATGGTCTTTCCAGCCAGCTTCAATCCGTCCTACTGGATTTACAGGCTTCTCAACTGGACCTCCAGGTTTCCGAGCTGCTTCTCTCATGTTTCGTATCTTACCCAAAGGTAATTCTGCAGTATGTCTTATAGCCGGAACCAGATAACCCAAAAAACAACTGCTGGACCAATTCTCAGGTAGCCATTTGTATGCCTTTTTCCCACAAATAAAATAACAATTTTCTACATTAGTACTAATACGCATTAACCCTGCATGAAACATTTTTTGGTCTATAACTGACAATTGTTTAAATAAAACAGGATTCTTGCGAATTTCATTCATGGTTGTTTTCAGTGAGTTCAAATATGAGTCATAATTAGTATTGCAAAGAGTATTGCCATTACTAGTCTTAATATAACACCGATAAGATATTGTTATATTACAATTGCTCCAGCCCACCTGGAAAGTGTCATTTTTATAGAAACATACAATTCCCTTTTGTGTGACAGGTAAAAATAAAGCTATTTTGTCCTGTGATCTCACAGTTCCTGTATCAAAAAGTAAATTCTCCCAACTCTCATTTATCTCCAGAGGGACAGCGGACATTATCAGTCGTCCATATGCTGTTGGTATAGCTGTACAGACCCAGCAATTTGAAATGTTCATAGTCTCTGCATATACACGCTTCATGGCTAGGTATGTGTTAAAATTTGGATGCCAGTCTATAGACGTTTTGTCATGCCTTCCCACTTTCACTTGTGTGGTTGAGTGTAGGAAAAACCACAACAAGAGGAAAATTGTCACAATTATAGTCAATAAATGTATACTCAACAAAACGGTTATTCAACATCTCTGGGGTTGATCTAAATTTCTATTCGCTTTGTTCTTGGCCATTTTGTCCTTGTTGTATATCAGTCACAAGGTTTTTATCAAGTTGAAAGTTCTTTACCGGTTTGCAGTGTGTCAAATGGACCCAGGACATCCTCTCAGCCACTTTGACTGCAGTAGGCATTGCCAACAGTACCTGGTACGATCCTTCCCACTTTGGACTCGCCCAATTCTTCCTCTTCATCACTTTCAGTCACACCCACGTTTCAGGAGCCAAAACTGCTTCCACCGGTCTGGTCTGTTCCTTATCTGAAAAAGAGTTAAACTGCAAAACAGATTTATTTGTTAACAGTTTCCTCATATAACTAGCTAATGAACTGTCAGCCTCTTGCTCTGCAGGCATGAGAGCTTTCCACTGAGGCACATAATATGCTCTCCCAAAAACCATTTCAAAGGGAGTCAAACCCTTCACATTTGGAACCGTTCTCATACTCAGCAGCGCTAAAGGCAGACAGTGTATCCAATTCTTTTGGGTCTCCTCAACTAACTTCCTAAGTTTACTTTTAAGGGTTCCATTGTACCTTTCCACCAGTCCTACTGACTGTGGGTGGTAGGCACAATGTTTTTTCAAGGAGATTCCAAAAAATTTTCCAAGTTGTTGGATTGTCTGATTGACAAAATGTGTGCCATTGTCACTATAAATCCTTTCCGGAATGCCAAACCTAGGGATTACTTCTTTTATCAGGGCTTTCGCCACTGTTGCTGCATCCGGATTTTTGGTCGGAAAAGCTTCTACCCATTTAGAAATCATATCTACAATGACTAGACAATATTTTTTCCCTTCACACTTATTCAATTCTATGAAATCCATACAGATAGTATGAAACGGATACGGTAGTATAGGAAAACTTCCTTGCTTAGGTTTAAATGCCCCTTGTGTATGATGCTTGTTACAAGTATGACAAGCTGCACAAATTTTTTTGTGTAGTTTGTGAATCCGTATGTTTGGAATATTCGGTTTACTAACTGTACCATCCCCCCTGTTGAGACATGGAACTGCCCATGGCTCAACAAAGCTGCATATCTGAATAAATTAGACGGCAATATCGTTTTTTTCTCTTTGGAAATGTACAGTCCATTTTCAAGAATTGCGCCTTGTTTTTCCCATTTTTGTTTTTCTGCTTTTGTAGTAAGTGTCTGCATTGTTTTCAACATGTCTAAATCTAAAATCTCAGAGGGTTGTAATTCCTCATTCAAAAGTAAAGTTTCTGAGTCTGAGGCCGCTTGCTTTGCAGCTGCATCAGCTCTCGCATTTCCTTTCAAAATCCTATCCTGTTGCTTTGTATGAGCTACACATTTACAAATAGCTACTTTGGTAGGTAACTGAATAGATTCTAATAATTCCAAAATAAATTGCGCATGATTAATTGGTTTTCCACTAGATGTTATCATTCCCCTATTTTCCATTGTTGCGCAAATACATGTACTGTAGAGAAAGCATACTGACTATCAGTATATATGTTTACACATTTGTCTTTTGCTAAAGTACATGCCCGTGTCAAAGCTATCAATTCCGCTGCTTGTGCAGATAAGTTATGTGGTAAGGGCTGGGCTTCTAAAATTTCAGTGTCTATAACTACTGCATACCCCACTAGATTCTTTCCTGTAGGGCCCCTTCTGCATGAGCCATCCACGTAATATGTCACCTAGGCATCATCCAAGATCATATCTGTGAGATCTTGTCTAGGCAAAGTTAACTGTTCAATCTCTTGCAGGCAGCTGTGCGGTGTGCCATCCGCAGGAGTTGGAAGTAATGTTGATGGATTTAATGTCGTACATCATTCAATTGTCATATGAGGTTGGCTCACCAGTATAGTCATACATGAAAGATGTCTAGCAGGGGAGAGATATGCTACTTTTTCTTGTAGTAAAATTATTGCGATTGCATGAGGCACTCTCAATGTGAGAGGGTGGAATAACACCACTGAGGCCGAAGCCTGTACTGCCATTGCAGCTGCAACTACTGCTTGTACACAGTGAGGCAAATATCGCGCTACTGGGTCTAACTGCGATGAATAATAGGCTATGGGGCGTTGCTTATCCCCATGTTGTTGCGTCAGCACTGACGTCATATATCCTTGTTTACAATCTATGGTCTGAAAGAACTGTTTGTGATAATATGGGAGTCCTAAAACTAATGAAGAAGCTATCAACTGCTTCAACCTGCAGAAAGCCATTTCTGCTTCGGGTGTCCATTGTAACAAATCTTGTGCTGCCATTGGCATTTTATATATTAAGTCAGTCAGTGGAGCAGATTCCAAAGCATAATTTGGTATCCAACTCCGACAAAAATTAGTTGTCCCCAAGAAGGACATCATTTCCTTCTTGGTTGTTGGTTTGGGTGCTTGTAAAATTGCTGTTTTTCTATCTTCGTCTAATATCCTGCCTTCATTGGATATCATATATCCTAGGTATCTAACTTGCTTTTTCCAGAGTTGTAATTTACTTTTGTTCACTTTGTGTCCTTGTGTTGCTAAGAATTTCAATATCGCTACAGTATCTTCCCTGCATTGCTGCTGGGTGGGGGCTGCTAGCAAGATGTCATCTACATAAAGTAGAATTTGACTACCTCCTGGTGGGGTAAACCCTGCCAGGTTGTTAGCCATTTCTTGTGCAAATATTGTTCGGCTCTCACAATATCCCTGTGGTAGTCGAGTATAGGTATACCTTTTACCCTGAAATGTAAATACAAACCAGTATTGACTATCAGGATGTATAGTTATTGAAAAGAAAGCATTACTGATATCTACCACAGAGAAATATTTCTGTTGCGGTTTTAAGTCATTTAACAAAGTATGTGGGTCTGGCACCGTGGGTGCCCTGGGTATCATTGCATTGTTCACAGCTTGTAAATCTTGAACCATCCACCATTCCCCTTTTGCTTTTTTAACAGGAAATAGGGGTGTATTACATGGTGAATCAGGAGATTCTACCAGTACTCCTTCTTTGAGTAATGCTGCTATTATAGGCTTGATTCCTATTTCTGCATCTTTTCTCAAGGGGTATTGTCTTTTCTGTGGCCTAAATGTCGACTTTGGTGTAATTGTAACTGGTCCTGCTGTTCGAATAAGTCCTACATCTGACTTGCCTGTTGACCAAAGAGTCGTTGGTATTTCAAACAAGGCTTTCTCTTCTTCTTCTAATAAAAATGCTAACCAGCTGTCCTCGCTAGATTGCAAGTGTACAACCGGGTGTGTCTGTGTCAACCAATTCAACTTTTGTTTCTGTATTCCCTGTTCTGACAATTCTAAGTCAGCCTGTTTCTCCCATCTTGTTACCTTTTCTCCTAAGTCTGCCCATTTTACGTTTTTATTCTTTGTCAAGCTGACATGTGGTAATTGATTTAACCTATATAATGCAAGGAATTCTTGAGGTAATGAACAGCTAACTACACTGTTCCCCTCAGTATCCCAATACAAAGTACATAAAACTAATCTAGTTGCGCGATTTCTGAAAAATTCTTGCTCATACTCTCTATCAGGTCCTGGTGTAGTACAGTAGTATAGAGTACAGTGTAACAAATGCTGTCGATCAGTGTTGAGGGAGGGGGCTTTACTGATGGCTACGTTCATCAGTTCCTCGGTTACTGCCCCTGGACCAGTTGTAACTAGGTCCTGGCTGTACCAGTAAAATGTTTCACCCTCCGATCGCACCACAAAAGTATTCATTTGCCTCTGTGCCTCCATACCCTGCACAGTCAGAACTACTGCTATGCCAAATATCTGCATAAGGTCCCTACCCAATAGGTTCACTGGACACTTTGCAGAAACAACAAATTTACTTCTTTGGGTCACACCTGAAACAGGGTCAGTTATTGCTATATCATGGGAAAGTGGTTCCCTGTATAGCTGTCCATTCGCAGCTTTCACTAGTATATAATCAGGTGATTCAGAATGTTCTGGTAACTTGGAGGGGTGTATCAGGGTCCGTGACGCTCCTGAGTCACACAGGAATTTGACTTCCCTCCCCTCCACCAGAAGTGTAACTTCCGGTTTCGTATCTGCTAAGTAAAGCTCTAAGCTCAATAATGCTAAATCTAAAATTTCACTTTCTTCATCCTCCATATCTACTTCCACTTCCTCTATTCCTTCTATCACATTTACATTTGTTTTCTGTTTATTAACTTCTCCTGATGATTTCTGACTTTCGCATGATGTATCTTCACTATCATATAGTCAGTCTTCATTTCCCTTATCTTCTGTGATTACCTTTTTGTTCTGTTTACAATCCCTCGCTAAATGTCCCTTCTTTCCGCACTTAAAGCATTCACCTCTCTTCTTTCTTTCTTCAAAATCTTCTGACCATTTGTCAGACTGTTTATTTCCCTGGGCATTTTTCTTTCCCTTTTTACCTGACTGTAACACAAATACTTCAGCTCCGTCTTCAGCAGTGAAGACTTGTGCCTTCTTTTTCTTTTTGCTATTAAAATGTCTTTCGGCATGTCTAGCATATTCAAGTAAGGCCTGTAGCCTACCTGTTCGATGGTCTATCATATGCTATGTAATGAAGCTGCTGATAGGTGCAATGCAACCTTTCAAAAATGCATTTTTTAATTGTTGTTCATATGAGGAATCATTCACTTGATTTTCAGGAACTGTCATACCACTATGATTATTAAAACATTCTAATAATCTAGCATAGTACCCATCTATTGTCTCATTTTCTTGTTGTATGCGTTGGTTAATGCAAGTCCAATCTGCTCTAGGTTTCCATTTCTCAGAGATTCGGTCTGTAAGACCTTTCACTCTGTTGTCTAATTCTGCGTCACTGTGTGGGAGTGGTTTAAGTTCTGCATTACGAGGATTCCAGGTGCCACAAATCATGTGCCAATCTGGACCTATAATTTGTCTTACTACGTTTTCAACTTCTTCCCCATTCAAGTGGTAACTCAACCTCATGCCTTGCAAATCTTCTAAAAATTTCATAAAATTAACTTTCAGATGCGGGATTCCCTCAGTAGCTTTCCGGATGTCCTCCTGTGTCCATGGTCTGTATACTAAGAGTGTTGGGTCCTGCCCTACCTGTCCTGCCTGAGGATTTGGGACCTCTATAAGTGGACATATTTCTTCCTCACTCTCATCCTGTAGGTTTCTCTCTATTTGATATGATTCTGCATTCCCATGTATTTTACGTGCTCGGGACCTAGTTTCAATAGGATCTCTAACAAATGGTTGTGGTCTTGCTGAAACCTCAGGATAACGTGGAGGTGGACCAGCCTGTCCGCTCGCTTCATATCCTGAAAAAGGTAATGGAGGGGGCAGGGGAGGAGGAGCTGTTGCTATTACTAAGTTATTATCTTCTTTGTCCAAGAATAATGTTTTTGAATTTTTAATCTTCTGTTCTCTACGATTTGCTTCCTCAATCCACCTGTGTGCCTGAGGAATGCCTAATTGGCGTTGCTTTTTTGCCTGACCTCCCGCATCGGATTTAAGTTGCTTAAGGAGTTTAACCAGTGAAGTTTTATCTAATTTACCATCAAATTCATATTTGATAACCCATTTCGTATAATACCTAACATTATCAGAACGTTGTGATTGCATATATTTTGCGTCTTCGGTTAGGGGCGGATCTCGCGATGTTTTAGTGTACTGATTTCCCATGGTAAAAGAAAATGTTATGTAACCCTTCTTATCACGTGATATCAAAATTCCAGTTCCTTTTCACAGTTTATCTAGAATAACTGCCTACCTTATTCTCTTACCCTGATCTATGACCAAATATACAGCAATTCCTTTTGTCCCTGATCTGCATAACAAATCTTGACAACAATATTTACTGTAACCTAGTCCCTGATCTAAAACAGAAAAAAGGCAAAATCTTCCTACCTGAGCCTCCGATATTGAGCCACAGATCAGAAAGTGGCCAGCCTCTTTAAATGACAATTCAGTCGGAGGTCTTTTCACCCAAGAAGAACCGTTTCGGTAACTTCTCCTGCGCAGTATTCAACCACCGGTAGACTCTGATCTGCAGCTGTCTGAGGGATTTCCGGCTAAAGAAGGACCAAACTGTTAAATAGAATAAAAAGTTCAATACACAGGAGGTTCAGGTTCAAAAGTTTACTAGTGTACACCAGGAGGCAAAAAACGTACAAGTACAGAATTTTGTCTGACATGAAACAGGAAGTATACAATTTTATAGTCTTTACATTCAAGTTGTGCCCACCTTACTGACGTGGTATGTCACAGGACATCTACATCACTTTAGCTTACAGTCCTCTATTCATAAAATATTGCTGATGCTGTATATTTAAAAAAAGTTTTCCTCTGGTAACAATACAACCTTGCTATCCACCTGGTCAGACATAATGTCTTTCTGTAAAGTTACTTCTTCAAGGCTTCAAACTAGTCCGAATACAATAGCAGATTCAGTCTTTTAATACACTTCTTTGTTTCCCGTAACACTTTCCCAACAGCTGCATGTTATCTTAGTAACACATACACAAGGCCAAATCATCCCAGCAGGAAAGAGCAGAAGATTTCATTATTTCACATATTTAATTTCCTGACCCAGCAGATAATCACTTGTGAAAAGCATAAACATTAAGGCTTGCTGAGCTGGCAGCTGCCAGGGTCAGAGGTCAACTTGCTACAAGCCACACTGCAGTTTCAAAACTACTTGCAATTACACATGAATTCAGCCTTTTTGTTATATCATTAATAGAGTAAAATGCATTACATACTACTTTGCTTTTAAACTAGCATTTCACATATATTCAAATACATATTTTTCTAACAAAAAGCATGCACCCACACAGATTGGAAAGAAATGTGGTCAAGTCGCAGTGGCTCCAAATTGCATGAGATTCTAAAGAGCTCGAAAACTTCACTAGGACCAACAGTGAGCTAGAAAGCGGATTCTTGGCCAGACAATATAGCAACAGGCTACTGAATGGCATCCTAACACCCATCATCTTGTAAAGAATGAAGACGCCCTTAGGCCTTTTTTCACTGGGAGAGACCACTGTGGTTTCAACATTAATGCCAACAACAGAAATTGGGAACTTCATATGGTCCTCAACTACTCCCTGGACTACCAAGAGATCAAGAAAGTTATCCTTGACAACTGGCCCATATTCATAAGAAATAGGAGCTTTGGTCATATTTTTCCACTGCGACCCAGCTTCACCCTGAAAAGAGGATGGAACATCCAGGATTACCTTGAGACAACTGGACCTGTGTCAATAACCGGAGGAGGGACATTCCCCTGTGGTGACCCCCCCCCCCCCGCTCCTACTGCCAGTGCATGAGCTACAAGGACAGTTTTTTCTATCTTGACAAACATGTTTCCATTCTTTTTTCAGGGAAAATTGCAAAGTGTTAATAAACTGACAACTAGAAGAGCAAAACACTGCCATGACCTTCATTATCTCAACTGCACTAACCCCCTGGCTATACATGCTAGAAACTGCAAGGGACACAACAAAACCTTGTTTCACATTATGGACCAGGTCCCTGACATCCCTCTGAATGACAGCTTCAATGACTTGCTAGAAAAGAAAGAACCTGTGTAGCAGATCAGATTAATGGCCAGAAAAGGCCCCAGACTCAATACTACTGAATCCCCCATTCCCATCTTCAACTTCAGGAAGGTGGACCATAAAAAACACCATTAACTTATTCATACACTGCTTTAAGGTTGTACTCATTTGATTTTACCTCTCTGCTGAATATTTAGCTATATTCTTATTGTATGCTCAACACATATAATTTATGTTTTTCTTCAAGCATACTCTGGAGATATAACTTTACTGTTTTAGGATTTTAGAGTTTCAAATATTCCTGATGAAGGATTTCAGAAAGCACCACACATATTAGTGTTTAATGTTTAGCAGACCTAATACCATAATCTCGATGTTTTTTATAAAGTCTGATTGGCTAACATGCTTTTGTATGTAACCAATCAAAATTAAGGTCTCCACATAGATACTTTGCTTAACCCCATCCACAAGCTCCCTGGCACACCAACCATAACATCACAAGGGCTTCAATAAAAGTCCACACTGATATGATTGGCGGCTTGCCTTAGATACACCCACCAATTTTATTATATATGTTGGAATTTGTAACCTTGTTCTTAGCACACTTAAGTAGTGCTTCAATGCTTCACTTCAGTAAAGGATTGGAAACAAAGATTGTCTACTGAGATTTTTTCTGCTACATTTTGGAATTCTACTGAAATTTTTTCTGCTACATTTTGAAATTCTACTGAGATTTCTTCTGCTATTTTAGAGGTTCATTTGACCCAGTGTTGTGGGCACCCACCAACTGAGACACTTCACAAACAAGTTCTTCACTAGTTTGTTATTTTTGGGGGGTATGTAAATAGTGAGTACCCTGGTAAATGTTGTTAGTCCCAAATGCAAGGAATGGGTTGAATCTGATGGTCTTTGCTTTAATATTCATTATGGCTTAGCTTCCATGGAGACTCATTCTAGATGTTTGACAAAAGAAAGTCAAAGTGGAAATCAGCAGAGGGAGGAGGTCCTTTTTCACATACCTGCATTCAGTGTGGTAGGTAACAGTGATTTATCTTTATGAGCCTTCAGTGATATGGCCAAGAAAGGATGAACAGGCAGAAGGATGTTTGAGCTAAAATCCCTATAATGGGGAGAATAATTTTTTAGACCATAAATGAATTAATGATGTGTATAGTAGGTTGTCTCTGACTGTGAACTGTGGGATGCTACAATATTTTCTATGACATTTTTATTCTTCAGAGGGGAATGCTGATAAAGCAAGAAAAATGTTTTCAGCAAGACACATCCAATCAAAATGTCACCACATTAGGTATGATTTGGAAAAATGTTATTAATCTGAAATTTCATTTCACTGGTTTGTGTAGTGCTAGGGTATACACGCTAGATAATTCGATGCAAATTGGCAACTTCCTATATCCTGTCTACAAAAATCTCATGCACCAGTCTGGACAATATATACAACAATATTCATTTATTTAAGCTAAAACTAAAATGATTCCTCTCTGGTGGCTGGCTTTGCACTTGCTGTTCTCTTTGCTAAAATTTCTGTTCCTTTTCCTCCAGTACTCCTTCTCCTTTAATACCTAAATACATTATATCTCTGCTTTTCCTTGTTTTAATTTCTCTTACTTTTAAATTTATTCCTTTTACAATTAATCTTGCTTTTCTTCATTATTTCTCCATCAACCTCACTTGCTACTTCTAATAAATACTTTCTTCACTCTCCCCTCTCTTCCTCTTCTCCTTCTTAGCCACTTCTTGAATTTTCCACTCTGATATTTGCTTTATGAGTGAATATTAAATGCTCACACATACAATATGTCAACATGTTTCAGAGCTACATGATATTGCATTTATATGTTTTAATGATGGTATGTGTATTTTATTTTACATGCCATATGTGAATTACTACTTGTACTAATCTATGCAAAGGGTGGCCTTATGGTTAAGGTGTTTGCCTTACAAACACAAGGTGTAGAGTTTGAGTCTCACAAGGGATAATTGGCTAGGGTTAAAATGGCTTGCAAGGGTAGTTAGCCTAGTACTAATCTATGAACCTCCTTACAGTGTAGTGTAACAAGATGTCAGTTTTTACCTATGCATATGTAGTTTCTATTTTTTTTATTTGTGGAGCTTTTCTTCCCATGCCTCTTTGCTGATAATGGATAGAATTATTCATTTGGAAATTCCCAGTAAACAAATGTCAATAAATAAACACCATTGGATACATTTCCTCCAATGTGAGCCAATGTAATTAAATATAACTGCTATATGTTTGTGTTCTACCACAGCTGGATCTCATTTCAGTAGATGCCCAAATCATTGAATTTTAGATGCCATATACATTAAAATTGCATTGTGCAGAACTGATTCCATGTTGGGAGGAATTTGTTAAAGTTAATCCTACCACATTTCATGTTTTATGGTCATGTCTTGCATTTCAGAGTTTAGGTAGATAGTTTATAATGATATTTCTGAAACCTATGGTTTGTCTCCTTTTTGTATCCTCTTAACAGTTCTCTAGGGGTACTCTGGCTATGCATTTTGGTAACCAAACAATATTTTGCAAGGAGTGATTTGGTTGGTGTCAGTGATTTAAAGAACATGAGTAGAAACCATGACAATAAACTCACAACTGTACCAGATGTAATAATTGTAGCTCATTCTACAAGTAGCAACAACAAAGTTCTTTTATGGTAATTCTCCTGATGTTTTTAATTTGGGGGCTATGGATTGTTAACAGCCCATGTCTAAATTTCCTCTCAGATGCCAGTCACGTAGGCTAGTGAACACTATTGTAATTTTTGTGCCTGGTTTTACCAGGAATATCCATGAATTGTAAATTAAGTGTTTGAGCATATGTCTGTGAAGGTATAGACTTGGAACATTAAAAAAAAAAAAAAAAAAAAAGGAATACTTGGATACACTGCAATGGAGCTCAGGAAGTTTGCACTGTAGCATCCAATGGGCAGAGCCTAAGCCTTTTGACAGAATCAAATTATGTCCTTACATTTCAAAAAAATGTTCATATCTCTGGAACCATAAGGATTACTAAACAAGTCGAAATGCCAAACTCTTCAGTGCGAACTATTTTTATAGTGGTAGTATTCTTTAGATTCTAGGTCTTAAACCGAATTTTAAAAGTCACGTTAACACAGTCCCCGAGATTCATAAAGCTTGCGCCAGGTGCAGGCGTAGCGTCAGCATTCTAACACCAAACATGGCCGTTGAGTGATCCAGGTACAAGCTGCTCCCACGTGCACTACCCACATACGCTATGCTCGCACAACTCCCGGGCCATGTATGCTAATTACCCCATGTGCAGCAATGTAACATGCAAATGAAGGTATGTAGTGATCCAGGAAGTGGTGCAGGCGTAGTGTAAGCATGCAGAAATATAAACAGTAGAAAACGGTTTACATTTTTGCAAACATAAAATCGTAGCCATGACAGCTGACCAAACACATTTATTATATTGTTAATATATGCCAGTGGCTAAATATATAGCCATTGGCATAAAAAATGTACAAAATATAAAATTAACATTTAATATATATAGTCGCACTATGGCGAAGTGGAAGCGCAGGGCAGCGGTGCAGAAAGAGGATCGCAAGGAAAATATAAAAATATAGAATAAAACTGCAATGTAACACATATCACGATTTCCCCATAATAGTCAATGGCAGGCATGCTACACCATACTATGGCGCAAGGGTTGCTAAGGAGCTGTGACAGTGTTATGCACGGTAGCTAGGAATTAGTAGGCAATGCCATGCAAATAAGAGGAGTAATAGTGAATCACAGTTTCCCTGCTGGTGTAAGGATGCACCTCACAGCATAGTGTTATAACACCGAGGTGTGCCCTTGAGATAAAGATAACATCAAGAGAGGGGTGTGTTGCCATTGCTGTAAGCACATTGGAGCATTGCTAAACCAGTTTGCCCCTAGCTAGGCAAAGCTACAGGATAGGGGTGTGTTGAACTGGCCATAGCTTTGCTTAGCTGAGAGTACACAAGGTAACCGAGTATGCATGTGAACGGAGATGAAAACGCACGTAAACCCGGTAAACGGGTTTGCGCAACATGCACTGCAGCTAAAATAGTAAGGATATAGGAAAGAAATAAGGAAATGCTGCAGCAGGGAAATTGGAGTGCAAATGACTAATTAACACCTAGGAGCCTACAGTGGGCCACTCACAACAGTTAACAAGGCTGCAAGCAGCTACCTGCAGAACAGGAAAGGGGAGAGGCTGTACTGTAAAGAAAACAGTAAAGTGTCAAAGCAGAACAAAACCGATTTGCAGTATATCAGCTACAAGACACATTTTGCCATGACTAGGTAGGGAAAGTACAAAACAAGAAAGATGGCAGGTGGATGCATGCCTGATAATGGGAGGGGATGCAGGTTTAAAAGTGAATTAAAGGGCAAGAGATTAATCAAGGCAGGCAAGCATATCTCCACAGTAAAGGCCCCACACTTGCAGTACTCATTGTAAAAAGCATAATTAAGACACGCTGCAGCTGGAATAGCTCATACACACCCACTGTAGAAATTGCCTCTTGTACACAGACAACCCTCTCCTCCTACCACCCAACACTACAACCTGTGAAACATGCACTTATCTAGCCAAACTGGAGGTAAAGCTCTCTCCAACCAAGACAGAACTTGACAGTCATGAGGAGAAGGTAAACATTTGTACCACACCACATTCATCACATAGTCTCACTAAATCTACACCATCAAAATCCACACATAGTAACACAAAAACATTTGCGGAGGCTCTCAATAATAAGCTGTCTAAGCCAAAGAGACCTCCAAAGCAGAAACACAAGCAACCTCCATCCTCCAACACAACCCAAATGACACATAGCCCACAGACTCAGTGTGCCACTTAACCACAGCCAATAAGGCAAAACAACATACCCAACACACTAGTCATAGGCGACTCTATAGTCAGGCACACAGATGTCCCACTCACTAGGCTAAACAAGGAGAAGGTTACTGTCAGCTGCCTGTTGGGTGCCAGGACCCGCCACATAACCCATGCACTCAGGTCATTCCACAACCAGTACAAATATGACTCTGTCATTGTCCATGTTGGTGTGAATGACCTGAGACGTACCTCCCTGGACTACATGAAAAGAGACATGGAAGAGCTCTCCAATCTTGTAGCCCAGGCAGGTATGACCCTAGCCCTGAGTAGCATTCTGCCATCGCCCAGAATGATACCGCAGTACAAGGACAAAATTATTGACTTCAACAATTGGCTAAGCTTCTGGTGTTCTAAGGTGATCCAGTATCTGTCTGCTTGGGATGACATGGTCGACAGACCACAATGCTTTGCTACAGATGGCCTGTACCTGTAGCCCCTGGGATTCTGGATACTGGCTAAGGCTCTTGCTGCCCCTGTAGTGCCTTTTTTAGGCAAGGTTCAAATAACAAATTCACCTCCGTAACAGGAACAGGCAAGCAAAAACTGAGGGTGATGCTACTCAATGCTAGAAGTCTAAATCTAAAAATGCACTCACTCGAGGCACTCCTTAAAATGGAGAACATCAATATCTGTGCAGTGACTGAGACCTGGTTCAAGGCTCCAGAGAGCACCCCTGCACTACCAGGCTATAACTCATACCACACTTTTCGGCCATGTAACCTGGACCAAAACACCAAAGGCAGAGGTGTGTCCATATTCATTAAGGATATCCATAACTCCAGGCTAGTTGCTCAGCATAATGCATCTGAATCCCCCACCATGCCCCAGGATTCCCACTCCTCTTTTCTTGATATACTGGAAAATATTAGGGTTCAACCAAACACCCTAATAATGGGCGACTTCAACTACCCCACCATTAACTGGGAAAACTACTCATGTACCAACTCCTTAGCTCAACGCTTTCTGGAATTCATACACTCCAATGCCCTGGATCAACTTATCCACACCCCCACCAGGGGGCAACAATATCCTAGACCTAGTCATTACCAACATGACTGACCGGTGTTCCACACCTGAAGTCAACTCCTCATTGGTCCGATCCGACCATAAGCTAGTCACCCTTGATATCCACATCCCGCCCCATCCCCATTAAGGAAACCATGGTACAAAATTTCTCCAAAGCCAACTTCATGCTTCTTAAGATAGAAGTGGTGAACTTCATGACACCCATGCAGATGGACAATACAGTTACAACTGCCGAATCCCACACAAATGCACTGTATAAGCACTTACACAAGTGCATGGATCGGGCTATCCCAAACAGAGCCGAGACGCTATCCTCCAAAAAAAGGAAGCCAATCTGGTGGTCCCCTGCCATAAACAAACTGTACAACAGAAGGAAGAAACTGTTGCAAAAGAGAGTAAAATCCTATGAGTGGAGGAGCTCCCTGGTCAGCCTCAGTAAGAAGCTGAGATCCCTTATAAGATCCTCCAAAGCTTGCTATGAAATCAAAATCGCCGCTAATTCTAAGGACAACCTCAAAGCATTCTATAGCTATGTCAAGAATCTCGAAGGCAACACCCAGATCTGCTCTAAGTTACAGCATAAAGGCATGAAAATTACAGAACCAACTTATATTGCCAACATCCTAGCAGATAGGTTCAGTGCTAACTTTACCTCCCCTCACCCCCCTAAAGGACCCATATATATAGAGGATGAATGCAGAGTCCCTGTAATCACAACTATGCAGGTAAAAGCTGCACTCTCTAAAGCCAAAAACACAGCATCCATGGGACTGGACAACATCCCAGGCTGCATTTTACATGAACTTCATAACAAACTGGCTCCCCACTTAAGCACCATGTTCAATAATAGCCTTGCATCAGGCTTTGTGCCCACAGAATGGTGCAGAGCAACAGTTATCCCACTCCACAAAG
Source organism: Protopterus annectens (assembly GCF_019279795.1). NCBI lineage: Eukaryota > Metazoa > Chordata > Ceratodontiformes > Protopteridae > Protopterus > Protopterus annectens. The sequence goes on along the minus strand of NC_056744.1, from coordinate 910,514,937 downwards.
GGAGAGCCACCACTGATCCTGGGAACTATCGAATTATTAGCCTGACAAGCCTGGTCTGCAAATCAATGGAATGCATCATCATGGAACTCATAAACAAAGACATTGGTAACCTGCAAATTCTGGATCCCACCCAGTTCGGGTTTGTGAAAGGCAGATCATGCCTCCTGAATTTGATCAACTTCTTTGAGGCAGTTACCAAAGCCGTAGATGAGGGTAAGGTGGTTCAAACAGCCTATCATGACCTCACCAAGGCTTTTGACACCATCCCCCATTCTGGAATTATAGCTAAACTCACTAAAATAGGTATAAATCCCTACATCACAAGATGGGTTGCCAACTGGCTCACTGACAGAACCCACACTGTAAAAGTTGCAGACTCCAAATTTGACCTCAAAGCAGTGACAAGTGTAGTACCACAGGTTTCCATCCTGGGACCTCTCCTGTTTGGTATCTACTTCTCTGAAGTACAGACTAACACAGAAGGCCTCTGGCTAATGACGTTCGCAGATGACTGCAAACTAGGAGCCATAGTCAAGTCCCCAAATGATGTGGACATCCTACAGAAGGGCCTCGAAAGACAGATGCTTGGTGTCAGAGCCATGGCCTCAAGCTCAATGCCAAAAAGTACAGTGTCATCCCATTTGGTAAAAACTCTGTACCCATGAACTACCACTTAGGCAGCAATCTACTTAACACCGAATGTGTGATAAGAGACCTTGGGACCCAGGTGGACAGTAGTCTCTCCTTTGATAGTCACATCGCCACAGATGTCAGGAAGTCCTTCTACGTGGCACACCTCATCATAAAAGGGTTCTCATCCAGGAAAAAAGAGGTCATTGTTCCCCTCTACTCGACACTCATTAGACCCATTATAGAGTACAATGCCCATTTTGGAATGTACCTCAAAAGACATCTGCAGCAGCTGGAAAGGCCACAGAAGTACCTCACAAAGAGGATTACTGGCCTCAAACAAATGCCCTACACTGACTGCCTCAAAAAAACTCCAGCTTTACTCCGTAGCATATCATCTACTCCGAGGTGATCTCTGCCTAACATATTAAGCTATATCAAACCCAGAGCTGTTGGACATGCTACACCTAAAGAAATCCCAATCCCTCCGAGCTACACCCTCTAGGGACCTAAACCATGTCACCACAATAAATAGGACATGCTGGAGGGATAGATTCCTGTCCCAGAGACTTCCCATACTCTGGAACAGGCTACCCATCTATATCAAGCAAAGTTCTTCATTAGCACTCTTCGAGAAAAATCTTGATGAGTGGATGGAAAATAGGAAATACACCCCGGGGATCACTTCTGTGTCTCTGCTCAACAGTGGCACAGGAAAATAACTTTCTTGGGTGGTGTACGCCAGGGAACCTTGTTGGCTAGGCTTACATAGGCCCTTGGCCCGATAGCCTAGTACCTACCTATGAACCTATGAACCTATGACATCAACAGCATCCATAGCACCATAGTATAAAGTGTGAAAGCACCTCACACACATTTGTTTATTCCCATACATTCTGCACCAGTGATGTATATAGACGGGGAACTTTTAGTATGTACATGTTAGGGGCTGTCATAGCTTTGATCCACCAGCATGTGTTGGAGACTGAAGGTGGTGTGGAGGATGATGCACATGACCACCTCTGGCACCAGAGGAGGAGGAGAGTGTTCAGACCCAGGGTAACCTACCAGATGCTACATGATCTGGAGATAGTAGAGCATTACAGGGTGGACAGGGACATCCTACAGCAACTTGTTGAACTGTGCCAGCCACACCTCAGAGCCAGAACAGAGGGGAACCCATACCAGTGGATAAGAAGGTATGTGTAAGCCTGAGAATACTAGCTACAGGTACCTTTCAAAGACCAACTGGGGATATCATGGAGATCTCACAGGCATCAGCATCCAGGGTACTACACCAGTTCCTGGATGCCATGTTACCACATGCCAATGAGCACATATACTTCCCCCGAATGCAGGAGGAGTTGTCCAGAAATATGAGTTTCTTCCACCGTGTGGCAGAATACCCGGAGGTACTGGGTGCAATAGACTGCATGCACATGCACATCAAGTCACCACCAGTGAGCAGGGTAGGTGCTACATAAGCTGCAAGGGATACCCCTCCATCAACTGCCAGGTCATGTGCAATGCCCAGGACATTATCATGGATGTGTGTGCTGACAGTACTGGAAGCTATCATGACTCTCACATCTGGCATGCATCAGTTATTTGCCAGAGGGGACATCCCAATAGGCCACCTGGTGGGGGATGCTGGCTATGCAATGGAACTGTGGATGATGACTCCCATCAGAAATGCACACACACACCCATGCAGGAAAGCCATAATGAGGCACACGCACAAACCAGAATCATCATAGAGTGTGTGTTTGGGATGCTGAAATCATGGTTCCATTGCTTGGACATATTTGGTGGAGCCTTGCAGTGCTCTTCAGGCACGTGTGCCCACATCTTCATAATATGTGCCATGCTACACAGTATGGTCCTGTGGAATAGCTGCAGCAGGGACAGAATGGTGAAGGCCCTCACAGCCCACCACCACCATTGCAAAGGGCCCCACAGGCACAGAGGTACTCAGACCATGAACACCCTAAGTCAGCCCCAGTAGGCAGATGGAGGCATGCCCAGTATACCTATGCCTTGACAAAGAGGGAACGTATAGCACACACACTGATAGTGTATACACCTAGGGACTGACACCTTTCTCCACATGCACACACAGTAAAAATGGATGGTACACACACAAGACTACTTGTAAATTGCCATGTATAGGCAGTCTACTGTGTGCATCCAATATAGGCAGCCCTCAACTATTGCACACACAACTGCCATTGGCACAAGGTAAGTCAACACCGGAACAGTAAATTAAGCTATCAGCATGTGCTGATACTGTATGTATAGATACATAGGTAGGTACTTGGCCAACTGCCAGAGGACATTCATAAGCCCAGCCAAAATGTGTCAGCTTTTGCCACCCAAATGATTCATTAACTGTCCGTCTGTGGAGCAGAGCCAATGGCGGGATCCCTGGGGTGCATCTACTGTTCCTCATCCACTCTTCAAGGCTTCTCTTGCAGAGTGTTAGTGAGGGCTCTGTATAATGTAGTTAGGGATGTTGTTCCAAAGTATGGGGAGTGTCTGTGACAGAAATCCATCCCACCAGCATCTTCCAGTTATTGTTGTGGCAAGGTACAGCTCAATACAGTGTGGCTCACTGTGACATGGGTTCCCACAAGTGGAGCATATCCATTAAGCCTGAGTTCAACATGGCTGTGTTGGCCAGCAGAGATCATCTCTGGGTAAACGAGATGCCACTGAGTAAAGCAGGAGTTTATTCAGTCTGGCCGCATAGGCCATATGTTGGAGGCCAGAATTCCCCTTGGCGAGGTACATTCGTGGACCTCCCAACTGTTGAAAGTGCTTTCTGAGGTACATCCCAAATGGGTTATTATACCCAATGATGGGACTGATGAGTGATGAGTAAAGGGGCACTATAACCCCAGTATGTCTAGATGGGAACCTTTTAGTAATCAGATGGCCTACATAGAAGGATGCCCTAACTACTTTGGAGATATGATTGTCAAAGGGGAGATCACTATCTACCTTAGTCCCCAGATACCCCATTACCGTGTCCATATTAAAGTGGTTGCCACTTATGTGTTAATATGTGGGTGCTTAATAGTCCACAGTGGAATGACCACGCAGTTAGTAGCACTTGGCTGGAGGCCATGATGTTGACACCTTGAGACGGTCTCTGTGAGGCCCCTTGAGGGATGTCTGTGTCAGCTGGACTATCAATTATGGCTCCCAGTTCACAGTCATTGCCAAACATGGTCTGCCGTATTCCACCTGTGTTTGCCTGTACCTCTGAGAAGTATATGCCTAACAGTAGGGCTCCCAGGACTGAGTCCTTTGGGACACCAGTCGTGACTGGTCAAGAGTTGGACCTGGAGACCGCTAGTCGTACCATGTGGGTTCTGTGTGTAAGCCCACTGGCAACCCAACCTGTGATGTATGGGTATATGTACAGGCTGGTGTGTTTATCATTAATACCTAAGCAGGGCATGGTGTCAAAAGCCTTGGCAAGGTCCAGGTAGTATGTGTGAACCATCTCTCCTGTCATCTAATGTTTTGGTGACTGTATGTAAGACGTCAAACAGGTTCAGTAGGCATGAACTGCACACAACCAAGCTGACCTGGGTTGGGTCACGTGTTCAGAGGTTACCAATGTCTTTGGTAATGAGTGCCATTAGGATGCGATCCATACCATTGCAGACCAGGCTAGTCAGGCCTATGGGGTGGTAGTTACCATGGTCAGTTGTGATTCCACCTTGATGGAGTGGAATAACCATTGCCACGTGCCATTGTATATGCATGTAGCCTGTGGAGAGGCTGAGGTTGGAAAGCTTAATTAGGTGAGGGGTCAAGTTGTCTTGTACAGTTTGCAAGATGCAGTCAGGGACAACATCTGCCTCCATTGACACTGTGTTCTGCTGTTAGAGAGGGCTATTTCCACCTGTGTGTCTCTGATGTGTGGTATACTGTACCTTTCGGGTAGTGCTGTGGGCTTTTTAGGGGTTGAAGTATGCACTGAATGTATCTGCAAGGATTTTGGCGATATCAGTAGGGTCAGCATATTTTGTGCTATATTTCACAGGCACAATGCAAATCTATGTGTCACCATTTAGATCCTTGACATAGCCAAAGAAGGCTTTCTGGTTATCTTTCGAATCCTTGCATATTTTCCTGCTGATGTTAGCCTTGGATGATGTCATGAGGAACCTACGTATCATACTAATAGTGGTCACGGATGTCTGCCCTTCGTGGGATTTGCTGTTTGTCTGGAACACTGTCCTACTTCTGTACTTTAGCCTGTTTATTGCAGATGTCCACCAGACTGGTGTCCTTGTCTAGGAGGATACAGTCTTGGTTTACCACTGATGGCATGATCCATACATCCGTGTAGATGCTTATAGATTGTATTTGTAAATCTGTCTGTATCTTGAGCACTGTTTCCCTTTAGCATGGGGGATGCGAAACCCCCCACCCCTGTCAATAGTAGTGTAAAGTTAGCTGTAGGAAAGGTACACACTGTGGTATCCATGGGTGGGGGGGTGCTTGGGTCTGGAAACAGTGAATAGCTCATGGTCAGATCTAACCAGTGACTGGTTAACCTCCACTGTGGTGCACCTGTTGCCCATGTTGGTGATGACCACTTCTAGTATGTTTCCACCCCTCGTTAGGGCAGTTACCACCTGATACAGGGCATATGAGTGATAAATTTCAGGAAGCACTGGGCCTGGAAGTGAGTACTGGAGTAAGTTTCCCAGTTAATGGTATGGTAGTTGATATCGACCAATGCCATGGTGTGCATTAGGACTGTCATGTTCTCCACTGTCTCCAGGTAGATGGAGTGGTGGTCCTGGGTCATGGAGGGTGATCCATAGTAGGCCACAGTTTACATTGCAGTTGTGGCTGATGTTAGCTGCACATGGATGATCTCAAGGATATGCTGCCCCACTAATCCGGAGGTGTAGGTATCCCTGATGAATCTGGATACACCCTCCATGTCTGTGTCAGTCCATGTTCTGTGGCTGAAATGTGTGGTATGGGTTGAAGTCTGGTAGTGCTGGTGTGCTCTCAGGAGCCTTAAGACATATCTCATTTACTGCACAGATGTTGATGTTGTCCATCCTGAGGAGTGCTGTGAGTGCATGCATGTTGTGATCGCAACCGTTGGTGTTGAGTAGCATAGCCCTCATTGATTCAGCTATTGTGCTGTTTGCAGAGCTGGTATTCATCTTTGAGATTCTCCTAAATAAGGCACCATGGGGACGCCAATAGCCTTGGCCAGTATTCCAAAGCCTAAGGCTGACACATGGTATTGTTGCATGCATGTTTCCCATCTGTGCTTGTTTTACATCTCTCCTGTAGGTAACCTACTGGTAAGCAATAGAAAGCCTTAAACCTATACAAGTCTTCTAGCTTCCAAGATAGGCTTTTGGAGTGACTAAGTATCAGCATTCTGTATGTTCTTGCTGTAGTTAACTGTTTCCTGACTACATGGTGGTTTCTCACTGTATATTGTGATCTGAAAGTCTGTTTATTCACATATTATGGCTGTGATGGCCTGCACTTTAGAGGTTCACAGATAACCTACTACCTATCTGCCCAAGGGCAATTAGAAGCATAACTACAATGTGTTGGCTTTCTCCGCACCATTGATGATGTAACTGAGCCCCTGTCAAGCATAGCCAATGAAGCAATTCCAGGCAGAGTTGCTGAAAGCTGTTGAAGACTGGGGTTGTGAAGGGTGATAGGGGCACTTAGTGCTCTAAAGAGGGCATGTTAATGTGACAATTCAACACCATTCAATTCCCCCAGCAGGTCTTGCAGCTTTCAAACTGGCCAGGCTCCCCCACCACCTGGCTATATGGTTCTGGGACACATGAACCCAGGGGTGTATATTCTGTTACCCATTCACACAACAAGGTTTCCCTTGAAGTGTGTCAGTGAGGGGTATGCCTAATGTAGTTAGCAATGTAATGTATTGTCTCACAGTACATTTGTTATATGTTGTTATTTCAAGAGTAAGTGAAGCTCAATGGGTTTGGGGGCCTCCGCCCTTTGCTTAGCCTAGTTTACACATAGAAATCATCTAAATAAGAAATAGGCGGAAGCAACGTTAATGTCAACAGTGTAATGGTTACATCATCTGCATAGTATCTGGGCATTCGAGGTCCCAATCCCAATAAAGGCAGGGATGATTATCATGTTCAAAACTATACCTTAACCACAGCTTGCATATATAGGTAGCAGTCGTCTGTATTATAAACATTCGAAACACCCATGTAAACCCACGTGTGCTGGAGAGTACAGTCAACAGACAATGTAATGTTATGTAAGCACATACTGAGATGTTACTTCACTGACATGTATATATCCTGAGTAGTTAGCAGATGCGGCTGTGTTTGCGCGCACAGGTTATACTTTACAAAGTTAGTTGATGAGATGTTGGACATGCTACACTTAACACATCCTGATCCCAAATAAACACATACTTCATGGACATCCGCCTTTCTAGTACAAGGATCACAACATGCCTGACAGATTTCTGTCCCATACACTTAACAAACACTTGTCATACTATGCATCCCTGTCCAGCGAAGCTGCACATCACCCCTTTCTGTGACATGGTGTGATGACCGCATGCCAAATATATCAGTAACCCTGTGGATCAGTTCTGTGGCACTGCTTGAACTGGCCATTGAAACTTACCTGTCTGTTGCCTATGGCTAGGTAACTTGTCTGCCTAGGCTCATAAATGGCCCAGGGCATATAGCCTACTAGTTCACTATGACCATACATGCTATAGTTGATATTCAACCCTGCATATACCATCAGGATAGCTATTGTCCCATGTGTAACACATGTGCAACACAGGCAATACATGGCAGGATGTTACACAGCTGTACAGTGCCATGTAGATGTATATGGCAAAACACATACATGCTTGCAAGTCTGCAGGGTCACAGGGCATGTCCCTAACAGCTATGTATGACTATATATGTGACATATACACAGCATTAAGGTTGATTGCATTAATGTGAACACATCCAGGCATGTGCTGATAGGTAAAGACACTAGTACAGACAAACAGACATGCCCATGTCAAGACAACATCCATATGGAGTATGAGCAATGTCATCACATGACACACACATATATGGTGAGAACATCACATCACCAGTAAATGGCAAAGGTGTGTGACTTAAACATGTCAGTGGTGTTAGTGTCATGTAGATTTGCAAAGACTTATTTGTAAACTTAATAAATGTGATGTGCATGTATGTTCAGCTGTACTGCTGTACTTCTCTGTGAGTTACTGTGACCTGTCTCCATCATTATGTCTTCCAGGTATGCCATGTAGCAGGCTGCCAGCATACACCTGCTTGGAGGATGAGGTCCTCATCCCATACTTCCTCGAAAACCATACAACAGTCTTCAGCCATGTGCCACAGGATGCATAGCAGCAGGATGCCCTGTGGTAGGAACTCCGCAGCAGGGTAAATGATGTTGGTGGTCACAATTGCACCTATCAGCAGGTGTGCCAACACTGCACTGACCTCATAAGATGGGCAAAACAGCATGCTAATGCAATTGCCAGAACAAGATTCAACAGGTGGAGGGGGGCACTCACCCAGCCCCCACTCACACATACTGAGGAGCTACTGGCCAACCTGGGGACACCTGCAGACCTCCATCCACAAGCTTTAGCTGGTATTGTGGAGGTGGGTGTCTCTCAACCACCGAGCCTGGAGTTGCCTGGTAGGTCAATACTGCACATATAACACAACTATATTTCACATAGTTACATGTGTTACTGTACAATATGTAATGTAACATCATATGCAAGGCATGTATGAACACATGCCACATACTATAGTCTGCTACTCTATGTATGCACAGATGTGCATACTCCATAGTATAGTGTATTGTACTGGCTTATGTGCTAACATGGACATTGCACCCTATAGGTATCACACAGGTGTGGATAATGATCTTACTGCTGTGACACTCCTATTTAGGTACCTCTGGTGTTTTGCAGTGGCAGCAGCCTGTGTCAGGTGAGATTGTTATTATTTACCAGGCTTGATAATGCACAGATCATATTAATTGCATGCTATCTGCCATAACACACGTACACATAATATATGGTGGGCCTGTTAATAGACACTGGTCAGACCTGCAATGCATTACAGTTGGTACCCATGTTAAACAATTGAAGACTATATGAAACACCTACACTAAACCTTCCAAACTGTCATTGCCAGATGTGTGGACAACTGTGAATACAATGGTGGAGGTATGTTTCACTGTAGGAACAGGTACTACATATCAGCATTACACATGTTAGGAATACAAACAGTACTGTACAGAGAGCATATGTGTGCACACACTCTAAATGTGTTGGAGCTGGAGTATGACTGGCCCACAGGATACACCCTTGTGGATTATTCCCTTGCTATGAATGTCACACAATGTTATGTGCTATTTGACATGTCCATGACAGGTAGTGGGCTGACTGCAACACTGCTCAACTATCCTGCAAAACATGATGCCTTATATCCCATACATACCACCCTTTGTCTGTATAACCCTGGCCTCAGTTCAGCATATGACATCTATGGGTGTATGTCATATGGGATAACACTGACATGTGAAATAGATGGCCATCACAACCATTGGACAGAACATGTGTACACGTGGCCATGGAGGATGGCCAGAGACATGAAGCAAAACATACAGTAGAAGTGATGTACATGTGTGCACACCTTGTTGTACATTGGCTCGACACAATACAACTATGGCCTTTGTGTAATGGCGATATTGCAGATGTGAAACACTAAACATCATACAGGCCTGTGCACAGCTTGTGTAGGCATGAAATGAAACCACCACATAACATGTCTTGAACATCTTGAGTGTGTCACGGCATGAACGCATTCAGCTATACAGTATCCAAATACATACATGTGTTGCACAACATACACATGCAACCACATCAGGCCACAGATACAGTACATTCAACTTGCTGGTGTCAGACATCACTGTCATGCCTGCTTCTCATGTGTGTGAGGTACACAAATTGCATGTGGGACATAGAGTACTGCTAAGTTAGCCATGTGTGGGCATAGTTGCCAGGCATCAGTAATATGGTTACAGATGTGCAGGGGTGTCATCCGTATACCCTTCAGTGACCTGTGTTACACATTCCACATTAGGGTTTAGTGTGTATACACCTCAGTGATGTGGGTTGCATTCCACATTAGATATGTATTGTATGTGAACATAGTCATGGCTATGAACTGTGTCAGTAACTCCCACTGTATACCAGTTGTGAAGCCACATGATGCCCTGCAATGGCTATACACATCAGCTCAATGTGCAGTATGTTAATGCATATTTGTAGGGTGGACAGACAACATTGCGTCAGCTGAAGACCCATGTTAGTATAACATGTCCCTACATTGGGACACCATTACCGCACTGTAGATGGGAAAGGACACCACTGTGTTACACATGTATGCATGTCACTCAACACGTTAGCAGAATACATGTCATAATACATGTGATTGGCAAGGTCATATGCCACACACCAGGCCGGTGTACTGTAAACCTGTGTTGGTCTGTGGCACCATTGCAAATTAGGGACAGCCATGTCAAGCATGTGTGTACAGCCACATGCACAATGTCTGTAGACTCAGCTCAAGGGTAGGCAGAACAATGTTGAACAGACATGCATTGCTTTGGGGGAGATATGCAAGCTAGGGCTCAGGCAAACATAGTATTCAGTCGACATACCCTTCTGCACATGTCCTCACACATAGGGGTGGTGGCCAACACAAAGTATCAGTGGCAGATGTACAAAGGTCAGCGATGGTCTGTTAACATGTGGTGTATGTTGCACACACCATGGCAGTGTGGTGCAATGGTGCAAAGTGCATGCATTGTGTTGCAGGTATGTGGCATAGGCTGCTAACACAAATGGTGCAATACAGGTATTTATGCTAACCACCACTATAATTGTGCAAGGTGCATGCCATCTGCTATAACACATGCATGCTGTTGTGTGCAACTCAGGGATGTATGATAACTACCACTATAATTGTCTAAGTTGAATGCCATCTGCCATATCACCTGCATGTAGCGTGTGTCTGTGTGTGTCTATATGTGTGTCTATGTGTGTCTGTGTGTGTGTGTGTCTGTTATAACTTGTAATGTACAGTTCTTGTCTTCCCCTCACAGGTGTTGATGTAAGTGCATTGCCTTCCTGCAGTCCACCTGATGTTAGTGTCCCCAGAGACTCTAGCAGTGATGATGATAATATGATTGAGGTACAGGCAGGGTTGTCAGGGGCTGAATCTGTGCCATTGATTGCCATTCCACCTGTATTCCCCTAATCCTCACACACAGTTCCCCTGCCTACACATACTCCATCACCACTGGCCATAGAGGAAGGACAGTTGGCAGGTGGTAGCATGGAATAGGGAAGTGTGGAGACTATGGAAGGTGTGCTGCACACCATGATCCCAGTCAACTGACTGGTGATGTCCCACACAGGCATGTGCCAAGTGTTGCTCATAGAAGGACCACTGGCCAACATGCACCTGTGAGACAAAGCACATCAGCTGGAGTCACCAGATGCATGTTTCAGGCTGTAATGGAGGCACATGCTGAATGGCACAACAGAGAAGGTCTGAGGCTTCAGAGGGCTGCTGTCCATTCATTAACTGACAACATCCAGGCAATTGCAAATGCTCACCATCATCTTGCAGATGTTTTGGATAAACGATTGGGTGACATGGTGGGAGTCCTTGATCATGCCATATCAATCTTCGAGTGTGGAATGTCTGTGCTGGAACATCTAGTGGGAGTGAGGTGTCGGGCACGTGGACATAGGTCAGCTACATCACCTGTTGAAGGTTTACGTGAACATGCTACTGCACATGCTTGCTCCCATAGTGGTGGTAGCAGCAGCAGTGCAGCTGGTGCTGTGCAGTCCACACCAGGACACAGCAGGCCATGTGCACGTGGTCCTGGATGGTCCCAACAGGGACACGATTCCAGTGGACATGTGTCATCAGACAGTACTCAGTCTGGACCTCTGCCTGGTAGTGCACATGCAACCCCTGGCAGGCGCAGGTCACATGGCCTTGGCCGGACACTGTGAATTGTGAAACCTGCCTTGTACAGTCTGCAGCTGTCAATAATACCCCTGTGTAGGCCAACCACATACCAGACCTGTGTGCATGCATACACACACACACACACACACACACACACACACACACACACACACACACACACACACACACACACACACACACACACACACACACACACACACACCAGAAACAAATGTAGGGCACCTCAACACACACATGCATAACATCCACACATGCCCAATGATATCACAGGCCCTAACACACACACACATGATTTCATCCAATGGCGCAACCTAGGCCTCTGGCAAACATTATCACCCTGTGCATATGATGATGCCTGTGCCGCATCCCTGTCATCCACACCATCAGTGCAGGGATATGCTCATATGGTCTGATGCACAGGGTGAACATACTAGGTAGACGATTGTAGATTAATATTGTTGACTAGTGTTGACAGGCAGCAGACATACCATGTATTACAGTTTTAGAATGCATTTTGTACGTTTGACAGTATGTATCATGTATAACAATATGAACAGCATGTTGATCTTGATGTTCTGCCTTCCTCTTTCAGGTGCAGTCGCATGTGCCAGGGGATGTTGGTGTTTGTGGTTAGTGTCCCATATGTATATGTTGACTACTCACAGGTCTGCATGACAATACCTGCATGCACTTTGTAGCTTCCACATCACAATTATAATCTTCCATGTTTCAATTATGTTTACTGTTCTAATGATCCAAGAGCATGATAGCTGTGTAGTAAGCTACTGTGTTCAGAGCTGTCACATCCATAGTGGGTGACATCACAGGTATAGTTACCTGCAGTGGGGAGGAGGTAAAAGAGTGGTATAGCGGATGACAAGGGTAAAGGCCAGTGGAAATAAAGGCTTCTTATTGGGAAGCAGTAATACCCACTGCCATGACAGCATGCAAACGCAGACACACCCACACACTCAGGGATTCACAGGCACAGTAACACACACTCTGACACACACAGTTAGTGTTCGGATGAGAACCCCTGCCTATGTGCATATCATCATTATAGTACTACGCAATTATAAGACGCACCACAGAGATTACACATGTACAGGTAGTCAGAACAGCCTAAGATTGAGGACATTGACAGGGATACTACAGTGCAGTGATTGCATGTGGGGAGGGTGGTTCATCAGTAGGCTATGTAACAACAAGTCACACCCCAAGGTGTACATGTTAACAGGCGGATAGAATGCCTGTCTAAGATTGATGATATCAACAGGGATACCAGATTGCATTGAGTGGATGGAGGGAGTGGGCATTAACATTTCACTATGGTAAAATACAGAGGCACTCCAGGGACAGGACAGCCATACACATGGACAGCCATACACACACACACACACACACACACACACACACACACACACACACACACACACACACACACACACACACACACACACACACACACACACACACACACACACACACACACACACTGTGGCATTCACAAAGATATACACCTATGTCACACACATACAGACACTTGACATGTGTGAGGTTCAACCACCTGCCTATGCCTTTGTTTCTACACTTCACTCTGTACTGATGTCAACAGCAATGTTCAGGAGAGTGAAAACATGTGGGATGTATTCCCAACCATAGGTGACATATATGGACACACACACACACACACATGCAAGTACTGTGAATCAAACACCTGCCTATCTCATGATAGGTATTATAGAAGTACAGCACTATCACAGGCCAGTTATTTTACATTAAAAGGGTTCGTGGTCTGCACTCTTGTGGGAGGAGAGGCTGGACTCTGCCCTTCTGAGCTGGGAATTTCTGGTTAAAGGCTTATAGTGCCTGCATATTTGAACTGCTTCTTACTGAAATTGGTACACCTTGTTTGCTGTAGCGTACACTAGATCCAGGCCTGCTGAATCTAGCTTTGTTTGTATAACTTGAGCACTAATCCAGGCATTCTTCAAAGTATTCAATTGTATTTAATACTGCTTGGTAGTAACTTGATTAAAGTGTAGCTATCATTCTAAGTCTTTTGGATTAAGCACTTGGGCTTCAGACCAGTTGTTTTACATTAGGAAGGTTTGTGGCCTGCACTGTGGTGGCAGGACAGGTGGCTTACATCCTTCTATGTTGGGAACTGCTGATTGAGGGCTCAGTGTCTGTTATTCTAAAAGTGTATTAGTTCTGGTTTAAGCACTTGGGCTTCAGGCCAGTTATTTTACATTAAGAAGGTTTGTGGTCTGCACTCTTGTGGGAGGAGAGGCTGGACTCTGCCCTTCTGAGCTGGGAATTTCTGGTTAAAGGCTTATAGTGCCTGCATATTTCAACTGTTTCTTACTGAAATTGGTACACCTTGTTTGCTGTAGCATAGACTAGGTACAGGCCTGCTGAATCTAGCTCTGTTTGTATGCATGTTGTTTGCTTGTTATTTCCCTGAAATGCTAATACCACCTAAAACGTGGCTTTTCAGCACTTCTGTGGATCCCTAGTGATATCTGCATTGCTTACTGTACTCATTTCCTTGTTTCACTTAAAAGAAAGTTACTGTTTGTCGTTTTTGCATTTACGTTACCTGTAACACATTGCATTTAAGTTACCTGGCACTTGCTCACTAAAGGCACTTGCTCACTAAAGCAATTATATAAGTCAGCACTAAAAAATTAAAAGCACTACACTCTCACAAAGTCCTCTCGAGTACCTTGTTTGCCATTGGCCCTTTTTTTTTTCAATTATAAAGGAATTCCCAATACTATTCTAGCATGTCCAAAGGTCAGTTGTCAATCTTCTCTCCAGTCCAGCTGGTGAATCTGGGAATCTTGAGGCAATGTTACAACTGCCTCATGTACACAGACAACCCTCTCCTCCTCCCAATAAATTCCAACACATGTGAGAGATGCATCCATATAGCCAAACTGGAGGCTAAGCTCTCTCAACTCAGTACTGGCGAAACCAGTCAGGAGGAGAAGGAAACCACACTCAGTACAATTCCAGTCTCACATAGACCTACCACGACAGCAGACCAAACACATAAACACACAAAAACATACTCGGAGGCTCTAAATAAAAATCTGCCTAAGCAGCAGAGACCTCCAAAGCAGACACCCAAGCAACCGCTACCCCAAAACAAAACACGTGCAACAGATAGCTCACAAAGCCAGTGTGCCAAACAGTCACAGCCCTTAAGGCTAAACAACACACCTGATACACTTGTAATAGGTGACTCTATCATCAGGCACACTGACGTCCCACTCACCAGGCTGAACAAGAAGAAGGTCAGGGTGAGCTGCCTGTCGGGCGCTAGGAACCACCACATAACACAAGCACTCAGGTCACTCCAAGGCAAGTACAAATATGACTCAGTCATTGTCCATGCTGGTGTGAATGACCTGAGATGTACCTCCCTGGACTACATGAAAAGAGACATAGAGGAGCTCTCTGAGCATGTGGCCCAGGCCGGTATGACCATGACCTTGAGTAGCATCTTACCCTCACCAAGAATGATGCCACAATATGAAGACAAGATGATCAATTTCAACAATTGGCTTAATTATTGGTGTCATTCAAAGGGGATCCAATGCCTGTCAGCCTGGGATGACATGCTCGACAAGCCACGATGCTTCGCTAGGGATGGCCTGCACCTGTCACCCCTGGGCTTTCGGATATTGGCAAAGGCTCTTGCTACCCCCATAGTGCCTTTTTTAGGCAAGGCTCAAAAGACAAACCCACCTCCATAGGTATCACAAGGGATAAGAAACTAAGAGTAATGCTACTCAACGCCAGAAGTCTAAACCTCAAGATGCATGCATTCGAAACTCTCCTTAGCATGGAGAAAATCGATATCTGTGCAGTAAAAGAAACCTGGTTCAAGGCTCCCGAGAGCACCCCAGCACTACCAGGTTATACCTCATACCATGCTTTTCAGCCCCAAAACTTGGACCGACCCACAAAAGGAGGGGGAGTATCAATATTCGTCAAAGATACCCACACCTCCAGGCTGGTGGCACAGCACGAAGCATCAGAGACTATCCATGTGCAACTAACAGTGGGTAAAACTGCCTTCCAGTTTATAGCCTGCTACAGACCACCCTCCCTAAACCAGGAACCCCACTCGACCTTCATGAGAACACTGGAAAATATGAAGGTCTCTCCAAACACCATTATATTGGGCGACTTCAACTACCCAAACATAGACTGGGAGCATTACTCTAGCTCCAACACCCTAGCCCAAAGGTTCCTAGAATTTATAAACTCAAATGCTATGGAACAACTTGTTACCACTCCGACAAGAGGGGAAAACATACTGGACCTGATCATCACCAACATGGGGACTCTATGCTCCAGACCTGAAGTGTATCCCTCACTGGTAAGATCAGACCATAAACTAATCTCACTGGATGTTCACATCCCGACACCACCCCCTGCCCAGAAAACCACAGTGAAAAACTTCTCTAAAGCAAATTTCACACTCCTCAAAACTGAGGTGAAATCCTTCAAAGCCCCCGGGCCTGTGGAAAATACGGCCCAGACCTCAGAATCCTTTATAAATGCATTCTATGAACACCTTCAGGAATGCATGGATCATGCGATCCCAAATAAAACCAAGACCCAATCCTCCAAAGAAAGACGTCCTGTCTGGTGGACCCCAGCCATAAATAAGCTATACAATAGAAGGAGGAAGCTACTAAATGATAGAGCAAAATTCCAAAAAGGGAAGGCATCTCTGATCAGTATTAGCAAAAAACTACGGGCACTCATAAAATCGTCTAAGGCCAGCTTCGAGAGAAAAATTGCACAGGACACTAAGGATAATCACAAGGCTTTCTTTAGTTATGTTAGGAACCTGGGTGGTAATTCCCATATATGCTCAGAATTAGTCCAAAATGACAAAAAATACACCAAACCCACAGACATTGCCAACATCCTAGCTGACAGGTTCAGCGCAAACTTCTCCCCCCCTCCCCACCAAAAGGGCAAATATCTATTCCAGCAGAGTGCTGCCCCCCTGACATCTCGGATGCTCAGGTAAGAGCTGCTCTCTCCAAAGCAAAAAACACAGCATCAATGGGACCAGACGGTGTCCCAGGCTGCGTCCTACATGAACTCCAAGAAGAGCTAAACCCAAACATAAAACTACTGTTCAGTCTCAGCCTTACTACAGGATATGTACCCAAAGAGTGGCGTACAGCAACTGTGGTCCCTCTCCACAAAGGTGGTGCCTCATCAGATCCTGGAAACTATCGCCCCATAAGCCTGACTAGCTTGGTCTGCAAAGCTATGGAAAGGATAATCATGGACCTCATAAATAAAGATATTGGGGACCTACAGACACTGGATCCTACCCAGTTCGGCTTTGTTAAGGGCAGATCCTGCCTCTTAAACCTGGTTGATTTCTTTGAAACAGTCACCAAGGCCATTGATGAGGGAAAGGTGGTCCACACAGCCTACCTGGACCTCGCAAAAGCCTTTGATACAATACCCCACTCGGGCATTATAGATAAGCTCACCAGCTTAAATATAAACCCCTATGTCACTAGATGGGTTGCAAACTGGCTCAAAGACAGAATCCACATGGTTAGAATTGCTGGAGCCATGTCACACTCCAAACCAGTTACAAGTGGCATCCCACAAGGCTCAGTCCTGGGACCTCTCTTGTTCAGTATATATTTCTCGGAGGTACAGGCCAACACGGAAGAACTGTGGCTGACCAAGTTCGCAGATGACTGCAAACTGGGCGCCATAATCGACTCTCCAGCCGACACAAGCATCCTCCAAAAGGGCCTCATAGAAACAGACAACTGGTGCCAGAGCCATGGCCTCAAGCTAAATGCCAAAAAGTGTATATTCATCCCCTTTGGCAAAAACAAAGTGCCCACAAATTACTACATAGGTGGTAATCCATTAAGTACAGAAGAAGTAATTAGGGACCTGGGGACACAAGTTGATAGCAGTCTCTCATTTGACAACCACGTGGCCAAAGTGGTTAGAAAAACATTTTATATAGCCCACCTAATCATGAAGGGATTCACATCTAGATCAGGGGAGGTCATCGTGCCTCTTTACTCATCCCTCATCAGGCCCATAATGGAGTACAATGCCCTTTTGGGATGTACCTTACCAGACACCTGCAGCAACTGGAAAGACCCCAAAAGTACCTCACCAAGAGGATCAAAGGGCTCAAACAGATGCCATATGCTGCCCAGTTAAAGAAACTCCAGCTCTACTCAGTGGCATACCACCTGTTCAGAGGTGATCTGTGCCTGGCGTATAAAGCCATGTCCAACCGAATTAATGGACATGCTGCACCTCAGAAAATCAAATCCTATCGAGCTACACCGAGAGACTTGAACCTCAGCACTGAAATAAATAGGACATGCTGGAGGGACAGATTCATAACCCAGAGGCTCCCTTCACTCTGGAATAAAATCCCAGTCCAGGTTAGGCAGAGTCCCTCATTGACTCTCTTCAAGAGGAATCTTGATGAGTGGATGGGAGATCGTAGGTTTACCCCGGGTATGACTTCTGTGTCACTGTTAGACAGAGGCACAGTATACTAACCTCAAAAAAAGGGCATAGCAAAATTAATTTAAAATGGGTGGCGAAAGCCAAACACATTCTGGCTAGGCTTATAAATGCCCTAGGGCAGATAGCCTAGTATGAACCTATGAACCTATATGCTACAAAGCTTATTGACTATTTCCTTTGCCAGCTGTGCTGATATATGCACAATATATGCACAGGGGAGGTATTACTGTTACAGGTGTCAAGAGGTTTGCCTTCAGTGTCACCCTTACTGCATGCTACATTGTCTATCTTCCACTTCAATTAACAAAACCAGACCTTAGCAGTTACACAGGTTATTGTAGGAATGGTTGTAACACACCAGTGAGTTGTCCTCAGTAATCATTCATCTGCAAAGTAGCCCCACCACTTAATAGTCATGTCCAAACATCTGTCCATACCTCATGTACAGCTTACTGTACTTAGAGCTTATTACCATATACAGTTGGCAATGTTGAGGTTGTATTGCAAAAGCATGATGTACTAAGACAACAGTCACCTTCAAACATCAGACACTGCACACACATGGAATCTACACAAACATCAATACATGTACACATATGTGGTCTACATCAGTAAGTGCACTAGCAGGTCAAGAGGATACATTTCACACCTTCCCCACGCCATGTGTGAAACATAGCCGAGCATTACACCGTAATGGATATTGTATTCATGTACTGGTAGGATACAACCACCTTCACCTAGTAGCCAAGTGTACATATATGACAATAGCACATATCAGCAAGACATAGACAGCATTATTCCATGTCATGCTCCTACAAACTGTTACTTGACAGTGCCATGGTAAAGCCAGGGCACTGTAATGGTCAACAGTGAGCACATCACATTTGCCACACACACCTCAAGTTTACTGGAAGAGTGCTAGCAATGTGCTTTGTTAGGCTAGGCAGTACACTGATTCAAGCATGTGCGAGGACTGTGGCTTATAAACATCTCACCCCAGTATGTACTGACTATTGTAGTACTAAGGCTAATGTCCAGACAGCACACAACATACATGGCTTGCAATTGTTGACATGGGGTATATGTAGGAGCTGTGGCCACACATGGCTGTACATGTCATGAGCATATCACCTGTGACTACTCGGGAATATACAGAGCAGAGCAGGATTTCCCTGAGTCTGTCAATAATTGTGTAGGTCCTATGATCCTGTTATCTGGGTATGTTTATAGGCATTGCATTAGGTGGACATATCTAATGACATACATGCCACATGGGTTGTTGTATAATACGATAAGTGTCATGGGTGACCAGTAGATAGGTAATATTACCTCTGTTAACATAGATATCAATCCTTATGTACTGTTAGCATGCTATCTGCCATGTGCATGTGTGTAATGACTGTAGCCACCTGTATGTAGAAAGGATAACAAAAGCTATGGTAATGTCATTTACGTTGTATGAGTGTGGGATTTACATATCCAGGGCAGGTACAGTTAGGTTATATCCAACCATGAGGGTGTTGTTTACTGGTGTACAGCAACAGTCAACTGTGTTAATGCTGACAACATCCAAGGGACCCTGGTATGTGTACAACTGAGCTGGTTACAAACAGTGATATCATTGCATTGTATAACACATTATGCAGCTTTGTCTGTACATGGGTACTTTGCACAGTTGATGTAGGCCTAGGTACAGTTCACCAATCAAAGGTTATCTGGTGGTCTACCATACTATGTCATACCACATATGGATGTGTGTTGGTAGTCTGGGGACAAGGTGGTGGATGTATATGAGGATACAACCTAGAATGCAGCGTTTACCACTGTCACCTGTACCTGACTCATCTGTGATGAGTTATGTCAGAGTAGTGGTCTTTACATGTGAGTAGCCTTTATGAATATGTGGATACCACCACCTGGAATGGTCCATACCACTGTTATGGCCCACATGTCTGGATCTGAGTTATATGGTGGTAGTGCAATTGTGCACTACAGAGCCTTCAGCCAGGTGTTCCTCACTGCACAGATGTCAGCATTCCCCATTGTAGGTTCGACATTGAGCAAATGGATTACTAAAGCCACACATCTAGCACTGGTTAGCATAAGCATCCAATGCAATTGTCTTGTAGGTGTCAGGGTATTACTTCTGTGTGTAGGACATTTGCCTTGGAATGCGACTATATGGGTAAATGTGACCTAGGTATTATCCACCCACACTTGAAACGTGGATGCATGTGCTCTGCGTTCAAGGCTTGTCGTTCAGTCATGACAGCCTGGAATGACAGACACTGGACAACCTCATAATAACAGCAGGACATTGGCTCATTGCTTTGGTCTAGCAGTTGCCACTCATACCTTGACATTGTTGCAAGTGGCAGTAATGTGCTTGGTAGCAAATGCCACATGTTAGGTGATGGACAGCAGCAGAAATTGTGTATATAACCAATGTGAGATATACTTAGGGTAGCAGTCCTGCTATTAATGACAACTACTAACACAGCCGGTAGAGGTCATCTTGACACCTGCACCTCAGTGCCATTACATAATGTGGGTCACACATTATGCTTGCACATGCCACTGTTCCAAGTATAATGTCACTGTCCACAACCTGCTATCAATGTATGCCTTTCAGGGCAGCAAGGTGTGTGACACATGCTGTAGGTAGCATCCGCCTGTGTGTCCCAGTTAACCTATTGTCTGTCACGTTCACACATGCATGATTGTGTATATATATAGTCAGTACTTCATGTACATGTATGCATGTGTATCACACAGCACAGACACAGATATATCAATTATGGGCCACATACAGGTATCTGGTAGTAAACTAGTATGATGTGCATATATACAGACAGGTAAGATGTACATATCTGTAAACCTGTGTGTTTACAATAGGAGTCCATTACAACATGTTCTGTACATGTAAGTGTATGAGCATGTACACTGTGGCCTTCTGTGGTTAGAATCGGAGTGCATTCCAAACAGCCCTGTGCTACTAAGTGTACGAGTGTACCCACTGCCACTTTGTGTAATTTGAGTCAGTGCATCCAACAAGCCCTTTGTTACTAAGTGGATGAGCATGCCCAGTATAGCCTTGTGTAGTTGTAGTCATAGTGCATCCCAAAAGGCCCTGTGCTACTAAGTGTATGAGCATGCCCACTGTAACCCTGTATAGTGATAGTAGTTGTCCATTCCACATATGGGCATACTCCAGTTCAGGTTCCTGTTGTGCTACAACTATACCTCTCAGGCCTACCTACGTATTACCTGCAGATGATGTGTCTTGCTTGTGCATAGAGGTTGTAATGGGCACCTGCTTTAAACACACAGGTTTACAGCTATGTACTTTGTGACTGTCAGCATCCATGTTGTTGTCCTCAATCTTAGAAGTGCATTCTGACTACCTTGAAGTGTGTAATCTCTGTGGCACGTCTCGTAACTGCACAGTACTGTAATAGTGATCTGTAAATAGGCAGGAGTTCTGATCCCACCACTGGCAACTGTGTGTGTGTGTCAGCAAATGGCTGAGTGTGTTTGTGTGTGTGTGTCAGAAAATGGCTGAGTGTGGTGGTGTGTGTGTATTTGTGTCTGCATCCTCTCATGACTGCGGGTTTTGCTGCATTCCAAAGAGATACCACCTTTTGCACTGGCCTTTATCTTTGTCAACTGCTAAACCTCTCTCTTCCCCCCTCCCCACTGCAAGTAATCAGTCCTGTGATGTCACCCAGCTCAGAAGTGGAATCAGAGTAAGTGTAATTGTATGTGTGGCACATACTCCAACTGCATACCACTGTAATAGTTACCTTTACATAGGAAGACGTGTATGCACAATACTGGCAAGTGTGTGCATGTTTGTGTGTGTGTGACTACCCTGTAGCCAGGCATATACGTGTAATGTCTTTTAGCACACCATTGTAGCCATCTGTGGTGACTGGTGTCTACAAAGTATTACATAGTTAGGAATTATTTATTTATTTATTTATTTTACATTTCTTAACCGGGGGTGTCTGACTGAGCTGAAAAGGTCCTTTTTCAGCAGAGGCCCAGGGAGAAAAGCTCCACAAAGAAAAATTACAGACACATTTAGTTATTTAGACATGATCAGTATACACACAAATTACAAGAGACATGTATTTACAGTGGTATGTGGCACATAAACAGTTACAGTGGAGAGAACAAACAAAAAAATATTTATTTTAAAAATAAAGGTAATTAATAGATTTGTGGTGTACAGCTGAAATTTGGAACATAGGTAGAATACATACATAGTACACAGGTACAGTACATAGATTGTAGATTAGCCAGTGTTTGTGAGTAAGATTGAAAACTATTATCAAGTGCTCTAGATTTAGTATGTATATGTTATCCGCTTGCACTAGCCTGGGGAGCAATCATGGCACCGCAAACTTTGCTTGAGATGTTGCCTGATGAGGACTTTAAAGGAGGCTTTGGATGATGTGTTTTTAATGCTAGTAGGGACAGAGTTCCATTTTTTTAGCCACTAAACTACTTTATAGTGCATCTCCAAAGCTATTGTAGCTGTTGGTGACTTCTAGTAGTAGTTTGCGTGATGATCTACGAGGCCTTTTGGCTGAGTGATGTTGTACTAGGTTTTTGAGGACAGGACACTTATTGGGGAGGCAATAGATAGAATGACAGAGGCAGAGCTGATTGTAGGTTAGGAGGTTGGGCAGTTCAAGCCAGTGGAGCTGTCTCAAAGCAGTACAGTGATGAGTTCTATATGAGCAATTTGCAGCAAAGCGGGCAATTCTGTTATAGCAGGTTTCCATTTTGCTTAGTTCAGTTTTGTTGAGATTAGTCATAATGGGAGATGTATAGGGTAGGGTGGATAGAAGTTGGGAGCAAGCAATGGCTGACCTTGTGTTGTTGGTAAGAAATGGTTTGATACGGTAGAGTGACCCCAGTTTGGCATGTACTTTTTTAATAGTTAAGTTGAGATGACTATCAAATTTTAGGTGGGAGTCTATGGTTATTCCCAATAGCTTAACCTGTGCCACTGGAGCAATTGGAGTAGCATTTGTGGAGTAGATAGTGAATTGACTGTTAGTGTTTTTGTTAAAACTGGTTATAATCATAAGCTGAGTTTTCTTTGGATTGAGGATAAGTTGGGCTTTGATAAGGTAGTTTTCAATGTCAAAGAATGCTAGATGAGTTGTTTGCAGGAGGGTGGGAATGTTTTGTGCAGCACAGATTAAGGTAGTGTCATCTGCATACTGAATTATAGATACATGCTGTGTGGAGGTATGGAGGTCATTTGTGAAGACTGTGAATAGTAGTGGTCCTAAGATAGAACCCTGTGGTACTCCTATAGATATGGGCAGCTGAGGAGAGAGAGAATTTTCCCATTTCACAGCTTGATACCTGTCAGTTAAGAAGCTTTGGAACCAGGTAAGAGTGGAATTTGATAGATGATATTGGTTTAGTTTGTTTAGCAGGATTTGGTGTGAGACTATGTCAAATGCTTTGGACATATCCAAAAAAAAGAGTTGACACTTGTAGGCCTTCATTTTTGAGACGGTTTTCTGTGTCTGTGAAGCAGAGGAGGGCTGTAGTGGTACTATGGGCAGGTCTGAAACCATGCTGAGTAGGTGACAGGATGTTGCTGTCTAGGAGATAGTTTAGCATCTGGGTATGGATGCATTTTTCTAGGATTTTGGCCAGGAGGGAGAGTAAAGCAATGGGCCTGTAGTTATTAAGTTCAGTGGAGGTCCCACCTTTATGTATGGGTGTAACATAGGATATTTTCCAGAGTTTAGGCACATAGTTTTCAACAATTGATCTGTTTATGAGAGTGGAGTCTGGGATAGCAATAGCATCTGCTGTGAAATTTCAAGAAATAGCTGGAGAGTAGGTCGGCTGCTGTTGATGAGGTTTTTAGTTTGGAGAACATGCTTTTGATTGAAGTGGTGGAAACTGCTTTGAGGGTAAAGCTTGTATTAGTGTTATTTGTGTTGGGGGGGATAGTGGGAAGGAAATGTCCTGTGATATTAAGGATAGAAATTAGTTCACAAAGTGGGAGTTGAATTGTGTTTCGATGGGAACTTTAGTGTCAGGGGTTGTAGGTTTGGGGGTAGCCTTTTGGGTGGATTTTAGTAGCTGGTTTACATTTTTCCAAAATTTTTGTGGGTTGTGTTGGTATTTAGTTTGTAATGTTGTGTAGTAGGATTTTTTGTCCAGCCTAATGCATTTTTTGCACGGTTGCGCAGTTCTTGGTACTTAGTTAGGTTTTGTGTTTCTTTGTTTTTTTGATAGTAAAGCCAGGCAGTGTCTCTGGACTTGAGGATTTGTTTGGTTTCTTTACTGAGCCAAGGGTTTGTAGAGGCTCTAACCTTGATTTTACGCAATGGAGTGACAGTGTCTAGGTGTTGCAGAAATATTTTGTTGAAATATGCAACAGCCTGGTCAAGTGGGAGGCTTTTTAGGGGGTTCTAGTTACAGTTACAAAGTAAAGTGTTGAGGACCTCAAGAGAGAATTTTTTTTTGTGTTTCTAGTGGATATATAGTTAGTGGTTTTGCATATGCTTGTTCTACTACTTATAAAGTATATTATGTTGTGGTCACTTAAGGTGTCTGGGAGACTGCCTGTGTGAGGGTGCAATGTGAGGTTGTTAGTTAGGACCCAGTCAAGGATGGATTCCCTTTTAGATGTTTTATCACCTGTAGTTGGAATTTGGACTAGCTGCTGGTAGCCATGGAGATTTATTAGATTACTTGGTAGTTCTGATATACTGGTGAACCAATCTAGGTTGAAGTCACCCAGAAAAAGGGTTTCTTGTGAGTATGTGGAAGAACACCAGGATAAGAAGTCTTCAAGGCTAGCAGGTGTATTACCAGGTGGAATATAGATCACAATTGTGGTGATGACCTTTTTAGGGTGAAGTTGAAGTTGTGAGATAAGTAAGTCTCAATTATTGGGGAAGGGGTGGGAGTTTGATAATTGATGGACAGTTAAGTTGGACTTGTACGGTAAGGCAGTTCCACCCCTTTTACGAAGTGGTCTGTCTTGTCTAATGATATTGTAGCCAGTAGAGAGAACTTCTGAGTTAGCTATGTTTTTATTTAGCCAGGTTTCTGTTAAAGCAACTATGTCTGGGGAGTATTGTGCTATTGTGGCCTGGAGTTCAGGTATTTTATTTTTGATACTTCTAATACTAATATTTAGCATTAAAAGATGGTTGGTTTTGCTGCTGTTGTTGATTTGCCCAGGGATGAAGAAAGTGGGGGTGTAATGTTCTGACATTTGTGTTGGAGCAGTTTGTGTTGGACAGGATGGATTTGGGCCTGGGTTGGGGTAGATATCCCCACTTATGGTGAGCCTGGAGTTAAAATGGTTATACAGATGTTGGAGTTTGGTGAAGAGTGTGATTAAGCATTGTGTTTTTTTGGAGTAGGAATGAGAGCATATGTGTTTAGTTCTGAATTGGTCTGTTATGTAGCTCTTGAATAACTGTGGGCAGATATCATTATAATGTGTGGTGTCTGTATACAAGAGTGCATAATGTAGTGTTGCGCTGCTAAGTTTAGGGATATTGCTAGAGTGATAACTTGTGGTGTTGTAAAGAATTATGAGAAGACAGACCAGACTTAGTTGTGTGATAGTCATGGTTATAAAGTTTAAATTGTTTCTAGGTGGGGGGTCTGAATAGGAATTATAGGGTTGCACTATATGTGGTTGGGAAAGTAGTGTGGATGATGTAAAAAATGCCTAGTGGGAATGAAAGTGATTGGGAGTATTTTGTGTGGGGCAAGTTGGTGTGGTATAATGTGATATGACTTGAGGAGCTGTGATTGGTGGAGGTGATGTGAGGGTGAGCTGTGGGTGTGGCTGTGATTACTATAAATGCAGAGGTAGCAGGGGTGGGAGGGAATAGGGGGCAGGGCAAGGGAGCAGAGAGAGCCCGAGCATTAGCGAGAACGAACGGAGTGGGGCAGAGCCAACCAAGACAAGAGAAAAAAGTAAGTATTACTTTACAAATCTGAACACTTTAAACAAATTCCTGAGGTCTAATGGCTTACTGGCAAGCAGAATGTAATTGCTGAAGAGCACTTGTGTCCTGGTGGAAGACTAGAAATTTAAAGATGGCTCCATGCTCAGCAGGATTCTAATATAGACTTTCTATTGGGGGAGGGAGATAGCACAAAGGGTGTAAACCAGGTGGAATGCAAAAAAACCAGAGAGGTAATCAGTGGAAATCAGTGAGGGGGTAAGTAATATTTCAAACTTCCTGTAAAGTGAAGGAGGGAAGAGACAGCAAAGTTTATTAAGGTTGGGAGTATGTCTTCACATTGACTTGCTGATTTTGTGCACAGATTAGAGTAGGGAGATACATTAGCAATGAAGGGGAATGTATAGAGATGCAAATAAACAGGTGGGCCTCCAAGTGATACAAACTAAGGCAGAAAGCACTGAGAGGGCTACTTGATGGTTAATTTAGTCATAGGGATGTGAATTAAATGTATACTGTCTATTGGACAGTTAGGATTATTGTACTAATGGGGGGGTGGGAAGGACACAAGGCTATAACAGTCAGTTTTATTAGCAAGCTGAGAACTACTAAGAAATATTGCTAATTTAATAGCTTCACTCTCATAAAACATACAAGTAGAATGCTTGGGTGGACTGACCCCGCTCTTGATGCTCAAAATGTATATCCTTGTTTAGTTTGCAGTACTGATTCCTTCTTATACTGTATGGGTGGAGTGGTAGCCGCAGACTACCACAGGAATGGTAAAGAATACACAGTCAAGCACGACTACAGTTGGGTCTGTTATTTTCCTGTGCTACTGTCGAGCAGTGACACAGAAGTGGTCGCCGGGGTGTAAGTCCATACCCATCATTCCTCCACCCAAACTCCACAATGCCCAGGGTAGATTACATTAGCCATCATTCCCCACCCCAAATTCCACATACACAACAACCATCCTTTCTCTGGTCAACTGATTAAGATTTAAATGGTATAACACAAGAAATGCCTATGTTTTGTGTACACATCAGTTCCTTTGGAACCCTTCTGTGTCACAAAGGGTGTTCAGACATGTGCACACATATATATATATATATATATATATATATATATATATATATATATATATGGCTATAGCTGTGATGTGTAGTATATGCATATATATATATATATATATATATATATATATATATGTGTGTGTGTGTGTGTGTGTGTGTGTGTGTGTGTGTGTGTGTGTGTGTATACACATCCCGTAGGTGTATATATATATATATATATATATATATATATATATACACACACATATATCTATATATATAAATATATATATATATATATATATATATATATGTATATATATATGTATATATATATATATATGTGTGTGTGTGTAGTTATGACAGTTGTACAGATGTAGACTTGTCTTTGTTGTTTCACAGAGTACAGTACATTCAAGGGTAGTGTACATATGTACACAAAGTGACTGTCCCATTTATTTTCACTACTGTGGAATACCTGTAGTAAAATGTGTATTACAAACACCATGCAACATGTATACAACCCAGATGGCTTAGTGGTACGTCCAGTGACCTCAGTGTGCATGGTCAAGGGTTCAAGACCTACAAACCTTGTTGATACTTTCAATTAAGACCGAATAAGGCACTTTTAAGAAGTTGTAAGCAGGTGTAAATGTGTTTTTGTGACAGTAAGCATCTGGTACACGCAGGTAACAGACGTACAAACTCGCAGTACACTTGAAATGCCTTTCTTTGGCAATCCTGCTGATGTCACCCACCTAGAAATTCACCTCTGAGACTGCTGTACCCCAGTATTCTCCATAGTGCATGTTGTAACTGTGTGTTGCTATAGTGTGATAAACTAGTTAGGTAGGGGTTATATTCCAAAACAGACCAACTGTGTGTGTTTGCCTGAGAAAGACACAATGCTTTTTAGAGTATGCACACTCTTTACAATTCACATACTCGCCTTTGGCAATCCTGCTGATGTCACCCACCTAGAAATACACCTCTGGGAATGCTGTAACCCAGTATTCTCTGTAGCATGTACTGTAACTGCGTATTACTGTCATGTGATAAGCTAGTTAGGTAGGAGTTCTAATCCAAGACAGGCTAAGTGTGTGTCTCTCTGTCTGCCTAAGAAAGAAACAATGCTTTTTAGAGTATGCACACTCTTTACAATTCACATAACCACCTTTGGCAATCCTGCTGATGTCACCCACCTAAAAATACACCTTTGGGACAACTGTAACCCAGTAATCTCCATAGCGCATGCTGTAACTGTATAATGCTGTAGTGGGATAAACTATTTAAGTAGGGATTCTATTCCAAGACATGGCAGGTGTATGTGTGTGTGCTGGGGAACGGATTTTGTAGTTTTCCTATATGGTGTCCGTATTATATGTTACAATGTCCACCTCATGAGGAGTACAGATCCCAATCAGCCAAGGGACGGTGTTGGCAAGCCATACCCCTACATCTGGTACATCTGGCAAAAGGCCTGGTGAACAAAGTATGCAACCCTACTATTACCCAGAATACGTTCTGAACCCATGTGTCATACACAAATGCACTTGCATCGAATAGCCCGCTATGTTGCTAGTACCCTGCACATTGATGACAGATAGTAGGCATGGTGTGATTGCAGTGGGCTGCAGAGGGCATGGCGCCCTGTGCAGCAGTACAATGGGCACATAATTGTGGATGATGTGCCTTCACTATGTTCCCCACTGGATGCCTGCAAAATATGTGGTGCCATCAAATGTGCCACACCAGGCCAGTATTGGCATATCTGAGGATAACAGTCTGTGTACACAACATGTGCCAGCCAAACCAGGTAAACTTGTACATGTCACTGTACATTATTGTGGGACGTGCACATCCCAGATAATGTCCATGTCAAGGACTATTGAACACAGACATGGCATTCATTGCAAAGCAATGACCATACACAATGTTAACTAGGATGACAGGACAGTTCATACAATACCCATCTGTGTGGGACATTGCAGACACTACACCCCTGACCACACTGCACACCATTGTCGGGTGGCATGATGCCAAGAATTACCCCTCACCCAGCCTTGTACAGCCATCTTGCACAGCCAACCACTACACACCCATGAAGCAATGCACACATGCATGTCAGTACTGGCACCTTGTATCTGCGTGTGGGGTATGATGCTCCCAACCACAGTCACACACAGTATAACTCCCATTGGCATACCGACTGATGTCAGACACATTCACATGCCCTAGCCCATAGATCCTCCGGATATCCCCTGTGGTGCATGTAGTATCTGTGCATTACTGCAGTGTGGCAAACTAAGTAGATAGAAAGTGTATTTGTGGGCCTGGCAAAGTGTGGCAATGT
This sequence comes from Protopterus annectens, assembly GCF_019279795.1. Taxonomy (NCBI): domain Eukaryota; kingdom Metazoa; phylum Chordata; order Ceratodontiformes; family Protopteridae; genus Protopterus; species Protopterus annectens. The sequence goes on along the minus strand of NC_056744.1, from coordinate 910,485,272 downwards.
ATCTGAGTCCCTTAGATAGTGTGATTGTGTTGACAATGACATCTGTTCATGTGGACTGCCATGTGTGCTACACCTAATATATATCTACTATATCGCTGTTACAGATGTCGCTCACCAGCACACATATATGTTCTTACAGCACACCAACATGTTAGCTTTTTGGCACATGGAGTAAATGCATGCACTTGTAATAGTAATGGCTAGTCAGTCAGGGATTTGAACCCCTGTACTGGTAGGTGTGTGACAGACGATGCTTACATTTTAGTCCCCAAGCCCTTCTCTGATGTACTTTGCCTCTGTCTGTCCCTCCCACACACTCTCTGATGGATGTGTAGCTGTACACCTGCTCAGCATCAGCTTGCATTTTGTAAGTGATGGTGATGATTAGGTGATGGCCTCTGCACCTATTGCAGTCCTCCTCTAGCTGATTGCATGTGGAACAGCTGTGGTGATGTTCCCACAGCCAATTGCATGGAAACACAGTACAATATCTAGGAACATCATGTTGGTGTTTGCCCATGACAGTCGCTGTGAGTGGAACCTGGATCTGGTGTTTGGTAAACGGCATCACAGATGATATCTGGATATTCCTCAAACAACATACACAGTGGAAAGTAGCCTAAAGACAGGAGGGTGATGTGCCAGAAATGACTGCAGCATGTAAGTGTAGCTATGCTTCTTGAGACTACTGCCAGTTTAACAAGCTGTGTGTGGTAATGGCTATTCTGCATGTTTTAAAACTGACAAGACAGTGCTCTGTTTGTGAGGGAACCCCCATCTGTAGGGCCATCTGTGGACTGGTCAGTGTGTGGAACCATTTGTTTCCTGTGTTACTCACTGAACACACATCTGTGAACTGCAGAAGCATAGTGTGAGGATTGCAGTCAGTACATGGTGATAGTGATGAGAGTTACTGCCATCGCATCCCTGATTGGACATATGTTACATGAAACAGTGGTATGACAGTCACTGTCTGAGGTTCTCACAGTGACATGCCAATAATGGGCCACTGTTCATAGCTGCAGTCACAAGTCTTCGACACTTTGTACAGATGTCATGCAGTAAATATGCATGTGTTGTGCTCCCTCTGCAAATGTATACCATCTGTTGTGTTGGGTTGATGGCCATATCTATGCATGCTTTTATAAGTAATCTTGAATGCTGTTGACTATTACTAAGCCATATCTGTGTTAAAGCTGAAACACCATAGGTTGTATGGGTTTGGAAGTCCCAGCAGAACCTCCTGTCCCACTTCAGCTGGCCATGGCACTGGGCACCAGCACATCTGGGGCCCAACGTTGGACCTCCACCTCTGTTGGCTCTGCACCACCTTCTAGTGGAACCGCCACTGAGGCTGGGGCTTGTCCCCCCTGGGAGCAGGTTCAGACAGGAATATGTCCGCTGTCATACAGTCCCAGATGTGGTGCCTAGGGGGCTTAATAAGGGGTTTTGAGGCCAGATACACCAGCTCAAGGGCAGAGTGTCACATTTAGAGAGTGAGCCTGCCCCTCCTAGACAGCCCCCAGCACAGCCACCTTTGTGGCTGTTTTGATGCAGTGGTGTCTGCCCATGGCTGGGAAATTCATACCACTGTTTCCATCTGGAGGCTCATGGGCTTGTGACTGCCGAACACCCCTCCCCATCCAAGGTGTATCCACCCACATGTGTCATATACTGACCCTGTATGCTGTCTTGTCTGTCATCCTACCCAACCTATCCTCCATGAGCATACCTACTCTACTTCCTCCACATCCCACTCCCACCCTACGGAAACAAAAGGCCAATCTGTTCCTAGAACAACATTTGCCCCATACACAGCTGTCCATTTCACACATGTGTCCACTGGACACATGTAACCTTTTTAATTTGCATCACAACATACTCCAGTTGTCCTCGCCACTGTCTCTCAGGCACATGATCCTGGTATGCACATGACTCCTAAAGGTTCTAGGTACACGTGAAGCAGATGACCCCATTGTACACACGACACTACCGGTCCCTCTGTGGTTAACCCATTTACCTTTTTCATGATGATGATGATGTCGCACACAGCACCTTGCAAGAGTACTGTTCTCACATAATGACTGGACAGGAACTGTTGTACTTGGCCAATGTACAAATGTTTGCGTGTATTAATGGCACATGTCTGCCTGAGGGAGTTTTGATATTACATAGGACAACACCACTACATAATACAGGTGTTGCTGGTGTTTCCCTTTTCATTCCTTTTTAATGCTTTGTTGTCACATGGGATGTTCTTGATATATCTATATATATGTATGTATCTATATCTGGTAAACACACACACATACATCTACATGATGGAATACATTTCCTATACTGTTGAATGACTGTGCTGGATGATATGTTTGTGATAACATCCAATGTCTGTATATCTGCCATGACTTAGTGATAAATCACATTTGCTGTGGTGTGCAGGGTCCTGTTTTAAGCCTTGCAGAGGCCGTTTATTTTGTTGCTGGGCAGAACAAGGCCATTGAATACGGAGTGATTAAGACACATTAAAGCAGTTGTGAGCAGGTGTGCATGGGTTTGCATGGAGCTAAGCAATGCTGACCTCCAGTTACAGTTTCTTACACTCAGTTAGCCTCTACATTGCTTCATCAGTGTGATACCCGCATACCAGCGGACGAACAGGCTTACACCCGCTAGCTCCCGCACTTGCAAATGCACTGCATTTGGTGTTTGCATCTGACACTCACACCCGTGGGAGTCAGGACTAGGATATTATCTTGTGATGCCTATTACATCGGATTACATGCCTACATTATCGGGAAGGGCTGCCCATTAGGCGAAAGCATGCCGTTCGACGGTACGGAATCCTCAGCCTGTCCAGAGTTTGATTCATATTATTGGTGTGTTCCTGTTACAATTTGCACCTGTCTGGCTAATACATGGGAAATGACACTCTTCAATACAAACAAGTAATTGGGTTTTGTAACCCACATCTTTCAGCCAAGTCATGCTACTGCATACCTATTATTCTATCATCTTTCTAAGGTTGTAAGTGGAATATGTGCTTTCTGTCCCTATCAGACCTTTCAAACGACTGGGGACAAATATCAACTGAATCAGGGACATGTCATGACAACATCAGGGACACATTTAAAATATTAGTGCTATTAACCTGACCCATTGACAGACTCAGAGCATATGAATTAATACAGATTTTCTTAGGTAAATGATGTTTATAACTCTTAATTGTTGTCATTATTCATTACGTGTAATTCACCACCTTTCCCCCAAAAGCCACTAGTTTTAGGAGGAATTAAGTGGGACAGAGTTAGAATATGAGTCAAAATCAAGGATGTCCCTGGAAATCGGGGACAGTTGAGAAGTATGGTCCCTATTTGTTCCCCCAGTGGTTTATGTCCTGTCCAGTGGATTTGCTCTTAGGGGTTGAGAGGTATGGGCGTAAGCTATGCCCATTTTGGAATATTACTTACATCCCTGGGGCAGTCCTAATATGACTGCACCAGCCAACACCTGCACGCCTAGGCCCATAATAGCATACTCATAGTTCCCCCACCTGCCCCTCCTCTACAGCACTCATCCTTACTGTGGGTGCAGGTAGAGTATAAACACACCACTACACACTGCCCACTCTCCTTGTGTCGGGACACATGTCGTACGTTGTGTTGCCCCATGGGTTATCAGGCTTGTACAACCTACTGGTCCGTGTACGTCTACAGCCTGGTTGGATGAGGGACTGACTCCGATGATCAGTAATTTTTGGGTGTCCCACAAGGGACATTGATGTCTTTGTTTCAAGATTAGACCTGGCAGGTCTCTCCCACTGGTAATATCCTGCCAGTGGTCTGGGAAGCAGTGGTGTGTTTACTTTTATTGTGTGTCTGTATGTCTCACCGGCCTAGCTGGGGTGGGTGGGGTTGATGCTACATGTTACATGTTTGTTTATTGGACCCCTCACCCCCATATGCATGGCCTGTGAACATATGTAATTTGTAACTGCTGTATCATATCCTAGCTATATACATGTGTATATTTACAGTCACATATATATATATATATATATATATATATATATATATATATATATATATATATATATATATATATATATACATTACTATATAAAGATATATCTGTATATGTATGCATACATGTATATATGTATATATTGCTGTCTATAAATATATATCTAACAACATATGGGTCTATGGGTGTCTAAATATGTATATATCTATATATAGGTATATCTATGTATTCTGTCTCTGTATGTATACATTTGTACTATGGAGAGGGAGAGGTTTATCTCTATGTCGCTATAGGTAGATATACACGCACATCCCTCTACATATATACATCTACATCTGGTTATTCTGTTCCTTGTCATATAGATTACACATTGGCTGCAGTGGGACTCGTAGTGGGTGCGGCTGCTCGTTGGGCGACACCTCTGCCCAATGAACACATTTGCTTGTATCACTGGGGCTGTCCATATAGGCCCACATCAGCCAACACCTGCACACCTAGACCCATAACTAGCTAACCATAGTTCTCCCACCCACACCTCCTCTACAGCACCCATCCTTACTCTGGGTCCTGGTTGGTTCTGAACACACCACTACACGCTGCCCACTCTCCACTTCATGGGACCCATGTCATACAACTGTCTCGACCCATGGGTCATCAGGCTTTCCCACCCTTGTATTCCTGGTATGTACTCACCCCAACCAGAATGTTCGGCATATCACTTTCTTTTGGTCTTGCCAATGTTTGGGGTGTCCCGCAAGGGATGCTGCTGTCTGTGTTTCAAGATTAGATTTCACAAGTGCACTGTGTACTCCCCCCCGGTTGTATCCTGCCTGTGGTCTGGGGAGCAGTGGACTATTTACATTGTTTGCGAGTTTGTGTGTGTGTTTCCCATGTCTGGCTGTGGGGGGGGTCGAAGGTCATGCTACGTGTTTCATGTTTCTTGCTTGGGCCCCGTCACTTCCATTGGCATAGCCTGTGAATATATGTCATTCTTGTGTGCTGTTTCCTATCATAGCTGTATATCTGTGCATATCTATGCACAAACACACACACACACACACACACACACATATATATATATATATATATATATATATATATATATATATATCTACACATATATGTATATGTCTGCAACCATATATTTCTATGTATATATATATATATATATATATATGGTTGTAGACATATACATATATATATATATATATATATATATATATATATATATATATATGTATAGTTTCATATATATATAAATATATATATATATAGATATATGGTTGCAGACATATACATTATATATTTGTTTGTGTCTTTCGGCTTTTACGGGTTAGGGGTCACCACAGCAGAACTCCAGTCCGCTAATGATTGGCAGTTGATTTTCATGTACCAGCTTGCCAGGCCTGACACACAACCTTCAACGAAGGTACACCCATTCACGCATGTCTCCACGCAGAAGACACTCTAGCTGAGAATTGAACCGGACAGCGTCTTACTGTGAGGCGACAACGCTACTGCAGCACCACCACCGCAGTATACATATACATATATATATATATATATATATATATATATATATATATATATATATATATATATATATATATACATATATATATCGCACTTACGCTTACTGGTGTTTATATATTCTTAAACCTGCTTTCTAGTGCCTTATTCATTATGACACTGACACTTCCCTCCAGTTCACTTTTAATTGTTATTTTGCAGGTTATACAGCAGACAGATGTTGAAATATGTTCATGTACAGATTACCGATGGTAAATGGTATGTGATGCAATGGGATTCGGAATGGGAATGTCTGTTCGTTAAGCGGTTGCTCTAACCAATAAACTATTGCTGTGCTGCTTAATTTGCATATATACCCATGACTCCTGGCTCCCAAAACACCTACCCCAATGCCTCCCTAACACTGCAGTCATCCATTCTCCAGTTGGATTTGCGGTGTATTCACACCACTACACATTGGCAGCTCCCTACATCTGTAGACCCATCCTATCGGTTGGCTCACTCCACGTATCCTCAAAACTCCCAAACTTTTAATCCACAAACATTGGTGACATCAGCGACCAAAAGGACACTATTCACAATTTTTGGGTGGTCCCACATAGGACACGCATGTCTTTATGTCAAGATTAGACTCTATACTTCATTACATCCTTACTCCCGTTAACATGACACTACAATAAATTAATAAGTATGACTATGTGGTGACACACACGTTACACATGAGAGCCTAATTATGTACGTGTTCGGCGTATTTCTTTTACAAATAGATCAGTTTTGTAATTGGCGTTGCCATAGCAGGCAGATAACAGGAATGATTCCATGTGTGAGAAAGTCCTCACATTTGATTTTTTTTCAGCACAGCATTGACTTCGGACATTGTACACACTTCTGTATTTTAGCAGTTCCGTCCCTTCCCTCTTATGCACAACCTATTATTCTATCTACTGTCGAGGTTTGTAAGGGTACATTCATGTTATTTATGTCTACAAATGGAATGAATGTGTTACAGAGAATGTGCTTCTACATATAGATGTCTGCATGTGTGTATGCATATATACTTATAACAAACTCGCTGACCTCCATGAGGCAGTCCAATTAGAACCAGCCCATCCAACCCTGGCACGCCTGGATTCATAATTTCCTACCCATAGTTCCTCCACCCCACCCGAGTTCAACATACATGCATACCATCCATTGTCCAGTTGCTGTCGCAGCCATGACACACCTCCTCACATTTCCCTCTCCTGAGCATTAGGGGCCCTACATGTATGTTGTCCCAACCCATGTATTCTCAGGCTCTCCCACCATTTAGTCCTTGAACATACCTGCCCTTGCTTTTGTAATGGTCGGATGGCCAAACATTCTATCAATTTTTGGGTAGTCCCACAAGGGACTACCCTCTGTGTGTAAAGTAGACTTAGCAAATCAACAATATTACTCCCATTAGTAATATCCTGCCTGTGGTGTGAGTAGCAGTGCTTTGCTCACTCCTGCCCAGCTTGATATGACATACGCTGACAGCGCTATATAATACTGGGGTTGCTGTTGATTCCCTTCTCATTCCTTTTGTATGCTTTATTGTTGCATTGTTCATTCTTCATATATATATATCTATCTATATATATATATATATATATATATATATATATATATATATATATATATATATATATATATTATATATCAGTTCATTCTTATATACATTTCCTATGCTGGGCACTGCTTAGTCCCATACAAGTGCACTCAGACTTGCTTACTGGCACTTATATATGTTTACTGCTGCTTATTTGTGCTTACACCTGCTTACTAGTGCCTTATCCATTATGACAGTGCCACTTTGAATTAATGACATTTAGTTAAACATCTCACGTGATACTCTTATGTCGGTTTTACAGCAAAACGACATTCATTCCACATGGAAAATTATATGTGCTATTGTTGGGCTCAAACCGTGAATGCCTGTTTTTAGGCGGATGCACTAAACACTACACTATTGATGTTTACATTGATTCTGCATGTTTTTCTCTATTTGAATGATTTTGATGTGTAAGCTATGCTCGGCGGAGGGCAGCAATGTGCAAACACGCTGCGCTTTGCTTACACCTTCGATATTGCAACAATTCAAATGTATAACAGGGACATGGGGAATCTAATTGTGGAAGTTCTAGGCACGGGACTCAACATTCCACTCCGTGCTTGTGTGTTTACTACTTCGATTTTATTTCATTGTTTGTGGACACTCTTGTATGCTTAGCATACATTTCAGTATCTACGGACACTGAATTACTGACTTACTGTTAGAGGCGTGCTCTACTAGTAAACATAGTAGGTTGTGCAACTGTCGGGGCATGTTTACACCTCCGTAGAGTGCTTGTACACACCCCCTGCACTCACACACATTTCCTGTCAACGTCGAGGGTGCGGTGGTGCGCCCTCATATATATTCATATGGCGCTGCTGCACCATCTGTACTGAGGACACTCGGTGCAAGGCTAAAACCATCCTTGCGCCAAGCTTCTTGAATCCCGGGGAGTAACTATTACATTTGTAATATTTTGTAAACAACTTAGAATATCTCAGCAACTACTCAAGCTACACACATACTGTCAGCAGCATTTTATTCATCTAACTGAGAGCGTAGTATGACATTAAGGAGTTCTATCTGTGTTACTTGGTTGTTGAGATATTTAGAAAAATATAAAAATGAAATATATATAAATTGTCATAAATATAACAGTTAATATCTATTTATCTGCACTAAACAGAGGTCAAAAATTGATGCAGTTGAGTTTGTTGTTGTTTAAGCTTTAAGATTAAATCTTTTAATACCTTTTACATAGCATGGTTTTGGAATTATTGATGCAAATATGAAAAAATAATTGACACCTATAGGCGTCAGTAGGAGTTAACATCAGATACACCTGGAGGCGTCACTTGGGTGTAATGTGTTAAAAATCTTTTGAATACAACAAAACATAAACTGTAAGCACTCACATATAACAACATACACACATATACATTTAAAGGCTCACAGAAAAGGTTACAAGAGTTTATTTAAGCTGTGATTAATTAATCTATAGAATTGTGAAGATGTTCTCAAATCACTGACAATTAGGAAAGTATTTCCAGGGGAAACAAATCTTATTTAGTCATAGTGAATTTGTATCAGGATATTTCAATTTGTGAACAGGACATTGTATAAGCCTTACAGGACTAGAAAAAAACCATCAGACTAGATGCTTACTCTGATCTTTATTGGCATATGTACCCTCAGACAGAGATGGGAACTCTGAAATGCAGCTGTCCTAAAAAATGCTCTTATTTATTTATTTAATTTTTTGTTAACCAAGACAGTCCAACTGGGCAATGGAAAATCCATTGTCAGTGGAAGCCAGAGGAGAAAACCTCTAAAAATAGAGTGAAAAGTAGATAACTAAAAAAGTAAAGTAAACATGAATATTTTACAGTATAACAATACAAACAAAGATTATAAGTAACATTCAGTGACAGAGTTTAACAAGTGAATTTACAAAGGTAAAAATTGCAGGTGAGTAATAATAGAAGAGAAGAAAGGATGTAGAAAAAAGATTGGAAACAGGAAAAAAGAAAATAGGTATGAAAAAATATGAATCAGAAAATTACAGTTGAAAAAAACAACTTCAATAGAAAGTGGCTTATGGTAGGTGTTACAGAAAAACATATATTGGAGTGCTTAGAGAAGGAAAGGAAAAGAACTTATAGCTTCATAGAAAAGAAGATAAAAATACTGGCTAGAAAGAAGTATAGAGAATAACAATGAAAGTGAAACGATATACTGTCCATGTCTTATTATGTAGGTTCAAAGTTTAGATTGGTAGATAGTAACTAGTATAGATCCTGAAATTATGTAGAAAATTAAAGAGATTAACTATGAAGATACTGGGAGATGATGTTTGCTTGACTATAGTAGGAAGTGATTCCTACTCGTTTGCTACATGTGGCCTATAAGGAATCACCATAATATTTTATGATTTTTTTGTCCTCAAGAAGACTAGCATCTGTAGAAAAGGGAGGTTTATGAGAGATTGTCATTAAAGAAGGGAATTGAGAGCATGGCATTTAATTAGGAAAACAGAGTATTCTGTAGGCACATTTAATTGTGGTAAGAATTCTAGCCAATTAAATTAACTGAGAGATAGACAGTGGTGAGTTTGATTAGTGGTGTCCTAGCAAATTTTGCAATATTATTATAGCATTGTTCCTTTTTTTCCATTGATGAAAAAGAAATATTTATAAAGATAAATTTAGAATACAGTAGGCTACACAGTAAGTAAGATGTGACTATGATTTTATAAGCCTGAGCAGTAAGGAAGTTCGTTAAAGAAGGTCAAGTTTCTCATGACTTTTTAACTTGATATTGAATGTGTTTATTAAATCTGAGCTGATTGTCAAATATAATGCTAAATATTTTAGTTTCATAGATTATTTCCACCTGGATATTTTGAGAGGAGAGAATAAACAAGTTAGATATTTTGTCAAAGTATGATCTTGGATTTGAAAGCATTACTTTGGTTTTACTCAGATTTAGGATTTTTGAGAGTGTGAAAGTCACGTTTCAGGGAACATGAAAGGGGTCTTGTGTGATAGATTGTAGTAAGGATAGACAAACGGAGGAGGTGATAAGGGAGGTGTTAACAACATACTGTATGATTGCAGAGTGTGATGAGGCAGAAGCAAGGTTGTTAATTAATAAATTAAACAGTAGGTATACTAGGATTGCCATTTAATTGCCTTAGTCTGGTTTGACAGTTAACTAAACAATCAAGTTAGAATGGAAAGAAAAACCAAGGAGGGAAAGCCTGATAAGTTATTGTTGGTGTTAGCCAGTACTTATTGCTTTTGAAAAACCTGTATGTGCCAAATTTGTTTTCATTTTGTTCAAGATAATGGTGCTGAGGAAGGATAGCAGGCCAGAAGTTGCACTGTGATAAGGTCAGAAACCATGTTATGATTCAAAGATGGCTGCTGTTCTGTGAACACTGCTGAACTGCAGCTCTACATTTAACCTGAGGAAATCAAAACCCTGAGTGGATACTATAAAGTTTTTAACATCAAAACTTCGATAAACTTATTCTAACTACACTTATTTATCCTGGATTGAGAAGAAAAAATGGAAAAAAGGAATATATTTCACTGGATTACAGCAGATTAGCTAGCTCTGCAGAGAGGAATACACAAAGGAACCGTGTGCTTTTTATATTGCAACTTTTTGTGTTCCAATAAGATGTCAAAAGAAGACAAAAGCATGGATATAACTACGACTAAAACAAAATTATCGGAATTGCAATCACCAGAAAAAGATGTGACTACTAAACGACAAAAAATTACTAAAGCACAGGAACAACATAAACTAGGGACTAAAACTAAAGCTGATCAAGCTTTAAATATGGAGGATATCAAAACTGCACTTCTGCCTATACAAGAAGCTTTAAAAGAACTGACTTGTCAAATACAATCATTTGGAATTTCATGTACTCAGTTGCTGGAAAGAATGGATAAGACGGAGGCCCGTATTTCTGATACTGAGGACAAATTAGTTTTACTGGAAAAAAAAACTAATCTGCATGATGTGGATATACAGGCTATACAAAGTAAGCTTACAGACCTAGAAGCAAGATCCAGGAGAAACAATATCATTGTCAGAGGGATTCCTGAATCCATTCAGTATAATGAACTAATTCCATCCATACTACAAATATTTGCAGTGCTTTTAAATGATTCTGATAGTGTGAAACAAATCATCGTGGAAAGAGCACACAGAGCTTTGAGAGAGGTACAAGCTTCTAATTTTCCTAGAACTGTGTATGTTAAACTGCTTAATTATCAAGATGTAAATAGAATACTTATTACTGCAAAACATGGTGGAGGCTATATTATGTGGAAAAACAATAAAATATCTCTGACACAGGATTTACCTATACAGATCAGACAGGCTAGACAGTCTCTGTCTCCTTACTGCAAATTTCTTATTGACAAACAAATTAAGTTTCAAATGAAATATCCTAATATGCTTATATTTACAGTGGATGGGGTTAAACATTCTGTTTCCACCAAAAATGAGGCAAGAAATCTGTTTCTTAAAATTTTCAAGGCTTTACCTGCATCAGAATCTTGAATTGAACTTTTGCTGGGACTGGCATGTTGATGAGGCTAGATTCATTGTTTACTGTGCTTCGAGGACTGGGTAATCCTTTGTTTGCATTTGTGAAGCTTTAGGCCTTTTCCTGAGTAATAAATCTGTTTGCTTTTCCTTATCTTGATCTCCTGCACTTGTTTCCTGACATTTTATGGCTTCTAAGATCTTTTTTTGACAAGGAGGAAGACAGGAAGTGCTTAAAATGCTGTCAAGGGTGCAGATTTCATTGTGGCACTTCCGGGAGTCCGTCTGCAAAAGCGGTCCCCCATCGCGAGCATTTCACAGGACTTCCTGGTTTGGAAAACCGAAGAGAGCTGGTTTAAACACTCTCTTGTTTATTTAACAGTAAGTAACACTGTTCTATAGTAATTTAAGCACATAGGAACTTGTTAGGAACTTCATTTATTAACTTTTAGTCAACATTTTGTAGTTATATTATTTAGAGAGGGTGCAGGGATTTAGCAATGTTTATTTAACCTGTCAGCATAGTTTTTAATGTTTTGTGTTATTTTTATTATTTTATTTAGTTAGAAGCTTGCTTTATTATGAAACTAGTATAAGGTGAATGTATAACAAAGGATATTAACAATTTGCTGTCTGTTTGCTTTAATATAGGGTTATATATTAGTATGTATTTTTTTCCTCTTTTTTAATGCATGTGGTTTATGTATAGATAGCTAATCCAACTACTAAAAGTGCATTATTTTTTTACTTTATTCTTTTTACATGTACTGTACTGTTACATTTTTAATTTGATTTCTTTAAATAGTAATTAACCAAAGAGATGTAGTTTATGGCAGTGTTTGTTAGGGAATGTTTAGTTTAGGCTTTGTCGTAGTGAAGTTAGGTTTTATAGGTCTTAATTGTGATACATGTGTGAAATTTTACATTGTGGTGTTTTTATATCTGCTTTTTCTTTTAAACCCTTTGTCATTCTATATTATACAGGACCTATACATCTCCTGGTCCGGGGTTAGAGTGGGTATGCACTGGTTGAGGACAGGATATAAGGATTGCTTCCAGATTATGTATGGTTTTGAATTTACTGTTTTTTGTTTTTTCTATGCTCTCTCTCCAAAACTTTCATTTTACAGTGAATCTTTGAAATGTGGGAAGTAGATTCATGGAACGTTAAAGGGCTCCAGAGCTTGAAGAAGAGGAAACTGGTGTTACATGTATTGTTGCAGGCTAAGGTGTGGTTTATCCTACTCCAAGAAATGCATTTAATGAATGATCAATGGGGTTATGTTAAAAAAAAAGAAAAGGATTAGAGAAGTAGTAGTATCTGAAGGTAAGTCAAATAGTGCCGGGGTAGCCGTAATTATTAAAGATCAATACAAGGAAAATATATTAGATTCTAATACAGATAAAAATGGATGGTGGTGCTATGTTATTCTTTCGTCTACCTTATTTGATAAACCTATTTTACTTTTAAATATATATGCTCCCTGTAATGATCAACAATTATTCATAGCATCACTATATTCAATTTTAACACAATTTGATAGATATTATGTAATTGTTGGAGGTGATTGGAATGCCTACCAGAATCTGAAGTTGGATAGATCTTGTCCACAAAGAGCATTTAACAAGCATGCTGTATTAGCACTGAATGATCTTAAAGAAGACTTTCAATTATATGATCCATTTCACTATCTGAATAACGATAATAGTACAAGCAATTTTACCTTTTATTCCCCATGTCACAAAATGTGGTCGAGAATTGATTTCTTCCTCATATCAAGAGTATTGATCAATCTAGAACCTACAGTTATTGTACATGCCCATTATATATCAGACCATTCTAAAATTTCATTGAGTTTTACTAAGGGGATAAAGGATACTTTAAGACAAAGAGGTTATAATTGGTCTCTTAATCCAAATTTATTGAATAAGGAGGATATAATACTGGAAATTACAAAGTACCTGAAAGACTTATTGATTGGTTTAGGGAAACAACAATTCGCCCCAGATATTGAATGGGCAACAGGTAAAGCTCAAATAAGAGGGACACTTTTGCAAAAAGCATCTTATTATAAAAAGATATTAAACAAAGATATTCAAACTTTAGAAATAAAAATTAAATTACTTGATCAAGAACTGATTAGGGATTTTCGTGAGCAAACAGAGAAGGAACTGATTAAATGTCAAAAGGATCTCTTTTTACTTCAGAATAGTAGATTAACATTTCAAGAATACAAGACGTTAGTGAGGTATGCCAATCATGTTCAAACACCATCAAGAGCGTTAGCTAGGATCATTAATCAAACAAAACCAACCGTGCAGATTTCAGAAATACAATTTAATAATAAAATATATTCTAAAACTGAGGATGTTCTTAATATCTTTGAGAAAATATACACTAATATTTATGCTGGACAAAAGGATATGACCCCTAACAAGAATTATGAACAATTTCTACATTCAATTAAGTTTCCAACAATAGGAAAGGACATTCAAAATGACTTGGTTAAACCGATATCTGAAGAAGAAATAGTATATGTAATTCAGCATATGAAATCACATAAATCACCAGGTCCTGATGGCTTGACAGTGGAATTTTATAAAAAGTTTGCAGATATTTTCGGTAAGATACTTTCAGTTGTGTTTAACTACATAATTAGGAATAAAATTAATGATCCACATCTTAACACCTCAAAAACAATTTTTATACATAAAGCCAATTCAGATCCTGAAAATCCAGATAATTATAGACCAATATCATTAATAAATGTAGACATGAAAATTCTAACCTCTATTATAGCATCAAGACTGAAGAGAATCATGAATCATATCATTTCCAAAGAACAGACTGGTTTTATGGCAGGTAGACAAACCAGTGATAATACACTCACATTACATACTATGTTAGAGCATGCTAAGCAAAATAATTTAAATATTTATGCCCTTATAATTGATGCCCAGAAAGCCTTTGATAGGGTTGATACAAATTTCTTGTTTGATCTTTTACCGTATTTTAATATATCACAGGAGTTTGTCCAAATGTTACAAGTATAATATAGTAATCCCTATACTACATTGTATATTAATAAAAACTTCTCTAAAAGAATACAGATTAAGAATGGAACACGCCAGGGTTGCCCTTTGTCCCCTTTATTATTTAATATCTCTCATGAACCATTGTTTTTATATATTAAACAAAATGTTTATCACAATGTCCCAATAATTTATAGAACTAAAATATTAATGGCAGCTTTTGCTGATGATCTTAGCATTTATTGTGCATCTCCATTATCAGATACTGAAAAATTATTGAAGGCTGTTAATGAGTTCTCAAAAGTCTCTAATTATAAAATTAAGTTGAAAAAAAACAATATCTTCCCTTTAAAGACACCTAAACCCTTTTTGTTATTGTCCTTAGTGGGACAGGTATCATTTAAAGAAAATATTAAATATCTAGGTATTGAGTTCTCTACAGATAATAAAGACTTTTACAATAATAATATTAAAGCAATCTGGGAACAAATAATTTCGGATTTTGGGAGATGGAAACATTTACGACTGTCAATGTTAGCAAAAGTTTCAATTATCAAAATGAACATATTACCACGATTATTGTATATTTTTAGCTCAGCCAATTTATTACTTTCGAAGACGTTTTTTAAAAAGATTCATAAAGAATTGACTAAATTCATTTGGGAACCAAAGAAAACCAGGATATCTTATGATAAATTAATGACCCCAAAAAATAGAGGAGGACTGGAATTACCTAATTTTGAAATGTATTATTTAATTGTAAATTCTAATAGAATTTTAAGAATTGCCAATTATGATATAAATAATACTAAGTGGACACCACTTTGGGTAGTTCTGAATTATAAATATATTCTAAAGTTAAATATCAATCCTAAAGCAATACTTTTTTTAAGTAAGGATACGTTGAAATTCTATGGGATTATTGAACACATCAAAACGAACATATTTACATAACTTATTTCATTCATTAGATTTGGTTCAACATATGATGGTTTTTCAACCCTTTCATAAGAATCCTAATTTAAAATTGAATAATCAACTAATTGATCTCAACAAGTTTCCATTGATAGTTAATCTAACTTTGATTGATATATATAAACATCTTGACAGTTCGGCCAACCAAATAAGACAAGAACTTAACTTACCTAAAAAGTATCTGGTTATTCTGAGACAAATTAGAGAACTCACTATAAGCTATTTTAAAAGTTTTAAACCAGAAGAAGAGGCTATTAATAGATGTTCTTTGTTGTGGCAAGCTCTCCAACAGGAGCTTAAATATATAACGACAGCAAATCAATTAATTAAAGAATTTCAATTTCATGATAAAATTTTGTTATCGAACTACTGGGAAGAGAAAATTTTACTGACAGATAGAAGTAATATGTTAAAAGCAATTGACTTGACCATCAAATCTACTTCTCTCAAAAATTAATATATACCCAGTTGATGATTTGGAACAATGCATATTATACACGCCTTACCCTGCATAAATTTAATCCCAAAAATTCACCAACTTGTCCATATTGTAAGAATCAACCAGCTGATCTTCTTCATATGTTCTGGAGTTGTAAATGTATTTTCAAACTTTGGAATTCCCTTAAGAGTCAACTTCAGAAGGTGGGTTACCAAAGTACAACGTTATCATGGAAATTTATGATTCTGCATATTCCCCCGAAAGAGATCCCTAAATCACAAATTATTATATATATTAATATTTTTCTATTAATGAAGCTTTATATAGCTTCAAATTGGTTAGACCCATCTAAAACTTCATGGCAGAACTTTAGAGTTCTAGCAACAAAACATATATTGGCTCATAAATTACTATTAAACCCACAAAATAAAAATGTTAATAATCCAAAAATTTGGGAACAGATTTTTAATATTATACTAGCATAGTATTTTCAACTTGGAAATATTAATAATTATTTATGTGTGTGGAGAGAATTTAGTAATCAACTGTCTATCACTTGCATTTACTCTTATGCTTTTTTATATTTAAATGTATTACATGGAAGCATTCTTCTAAATATTGTATATAGAGTGTGGTTATTAGTGATATTAGTTAATGTTTGATTTGTGAATATATGTTATTTTTGATCTTACTTGTGTTTGAAAATAATATAACAATAAAGATTTATTATGGAAAAAAAGAAACCATGTTATGAGGGTGATAGAAGTTTGTTGGACAGGATATAGTGAAGAACCTGATTGTAGATACATTTTTCAAGGATTTTAGATAGCGGAGAAAATATAACAATAGGACAAAAAATTAAATTGTAGTATAATTATCATGTTTATGAAGTGGAAGGATAAAGGACTGCTTATATAATTTTGGAGCAGTAGCTTCATATATGGATAGATTGATTAGTATTGATGTGGGATATATGACAGCTGTAGCAGCAAGCTTTACATATTTAGCTGGAAGATTGTCAGCGTCTAGTATAGTTGGTTTATGTTTGCTAAGGAGTTTTTGTATGACTGAGGGGGGACTGGTTTTAGAGTGAAGGACAAAGTGTTAGGTAAGAGTGATGATGATGGAGAGTGGAGGTATGATGGTAGATGACTTAGTGCAGCAACTGTGAAACTGTTAAAGCATCCATTAAACTTAGCTGTAAATGTCATTATAAGGCAGGTTGGGGAATGGATTAAGTTGGGAAGAGTTACTGGGATTAAGAAGGTAATTAATGGACAACCATAAGAAATTAAGAATGAAGCTATCAGAGGTTTGAAGAGAGACAAAGTGATTTCTTTCATCACCTAAGATGATTTTTGGAGCAATTTTGATGTTGTTCAGAGGATTGGAAAGTTGATTGATTTCTGCTTGTATGCCATCATCTTCAAGCTTTATCTCATTGCTGCATTTGGTTTCCAGTTTTAGCCAAAATGAAGACTTGAATTTACATCTTAATTTCCTGACTGTTGCAAGTGAATGGAGTATGTTAAGGAAGGTAGACTTAAATGCTTCATCCACTTTGTCTAATGGGAAATGTTTAATAAATGACCAGTCACAATGATAACTGGCATATAAAGGTGGACACCTCAAAGCTCTTTAATTTTTTTCTCTGTTTGTAGAGAATATTTTTTCACATGGTTATATTTACACAAGACATGCATATTATGATGATCATTTTAAGTTTCTAGGAGAGATCCTAACTCAATTATTTTTCTGAAGTGCTTGTTAGAACTCACCAGGAGTGCTATTTGTGTTGCTAGCCAAATAGATTGTTTGTTGTAGAAGAGAAATTGTTTTTAATAATATTATAATCAGAGTTAGTCACCCAGGATGAGGGTTTCAATAGTAAGTATTGGGTTGAGTAAATAATGTCTGATGGTTAAGCAAGAAGAGTACATTAATGCTACCCCTCTAACTCTTTTGTCTGTACTGTCATAGCAAATAATAATGAGAATAGTATTGCCTTTAATATGTGATTTTAAGACATGTTTCCATGACACAGATGACATCAGGAGTGCATGAGGCCACGCAGGCATGAAATTCTGAAATTTTGTTGGAGGTACAACATATGTTGATATTACAGAAAGAGGGACCTGATTTATAGGGGACTGACATATTAGCTGTGGAAATTGTAGGAGAAGCTGGGAAGTATGTTTGTATGTTATATTAATGGGGCCAGGATTGGGCTGTACTTCTGCAAAAGTTTGAAGTATAGAACTGTGTATGAGTAGATAGGCAAGCCTTAGTGGCAAAGGTTTACTTGCTTTACAGGGTTATTGTTGAGTTTATTAATAGAAGAGAGTAGATTTTCAGTTGTATGCAAACAAGTACGTTTCTCAAGATCTTTGATGTCAATGTTAAATGAGTGTAGTGAAGTATATGAAAAGTGATAATTGTTAAGAGGTATTTTGCAGAAAAGAAAAAGGTAAAGACATCTGATAGGAGAGAGAGTGACAGAAGAAAGTTGTGTCATAGAAAGAAATATTTGGACAAGCATTTTAGGAGTGCAGTGAAGGCCGGTAGGGAAGAATAAAGTTTAAGTGTTATAACAGATGTAAAAACAGCTGAAAGGAAATGTGTAGACTAAACGTGAGTAATTTAGAATTAAAACATACAGGAGAAAGTGCACAAGTAAGTTGTGTGTTGGTTAAGTGTATGTATGCAGTACAGAGGGAAAGTCTTCAGAGATTTGGTGTCATTTTGCTGATACTTTCCTTTAAGATGTTGCACGGTAGCAAGAACTGATGACAGGAGTTCAGAGTTAATAAAAGTAATGATGTGGTGGGGGGGTGGCTGAGCACACAAAATATTTGTATGAAAATGAGATATATATATTCCCCCATAATACCTCAAAAAGTGTCAAAGGGCTAGGAGCAACATGAGATATAGCTACGTAATTTATGAAAATTAAAAGCTGACACTTTTAAATTGTATACTGGTAGTGTGTTGGGGCACTTAGCACAACAGAGTGACACAATAAGTAATAGTGCAACCTTACATCAAGGGATTCTGTGGTTCAGTTCTAGACTGAAGTGCTTTCTGTGTGGAGTCTGAATGTTGTCACATTCCACTTTAATAAACCACTCAAACACCAAAAGACCTTTGATAACCTTTATTGTTTAACATAATAAATGATAAATGCATGAACGTTTATTAAACACAACACAACTTCAATTCCTTGGAAGAGAAAATGTAAAATAACTAACCATAAGGGCAGTGTAACCACTCACCCTTGAAATAAGCAGCATCCCCCATTTGCATGCTTATCCCCACACTTACAAGGCAACATTCCACCACTCGCCTTCAACACCACTTCTCCAATCCAAAACTACCTAGTCCAAAACACCTCCACCATCAATCTTTCACCGCCTCAAAATCCTTCCACCAATTATCTGCCAGAGAGGGAACAGAAAAGGGGCAAGCCTGTCCATCTTCTCCACCCAAAATGCAATACCTAAACAGGATGGGATGGGAGGGCAACAAGATCACACCAAATGTGACTACCAACAACCAAATCCCACCTCAAAACTTTCAAGGCCCACCCCCTCCTTACCTCACTTCCTCCCTTAGCCTCCAACGTGCTTAACCCTTTTATGCCTACTCCCTTCAAAATTCTCTTAACTACTAACCTTACCTGCTTCTTCCTCTTAATTCCCAGCCCCCCCCTCCATTAAAGATGGTCCATGACAACTTTGTCCCAAACTTCATTTCTCTTTGTGTTCATATGGGTTTTCTCTGGGTACTTGTTTTTCCCACATCCTAAAGACATGCTATGCGGTAGGTTTACTTGCAGCACTAAATTGTCTGCAGATGTGTGCAGATTGTGTGTGTATGTGTGTGTGTGTGTATGTGTGTGTGTGTGTGTGTGTGTGTGTGTGTGTGTGTGTGTGTGTGTGTGTGTGTGTGTGTGTGTGTGTGTGTGTGTGTGTGTGTTTGTGTGTGTCTGTGTGTGTGTGTGTATTTGTATGTGCATGTGTGTGTAAAATGGAAGAAATGCCTGACAGTCGTCTTCTGTTCCCTACTTGTCCAGTAAACTTTGTTGTTGCCAGTGACTATTCATGAGGTCATTACAGGAGTCAGATGTGACTGACTAAATAGCAATGGATGGATGGATGGATGGATGGATGGAGTAGCACATATGATGTAATAAAATTAGCATGATCACTTCAGTGATATTTGAAAGGTAAGCATACAGTTCTGTATTAATTTCATACCTTCCTCATCCCATCCATTCATCCATACTAGATAAAGAAGGAGACAGTTGTTAAGTGTTCCTGGGATGATATTGCAAGTACTGTTGGAATACTGCATACTCTGTGTGCACATCTCCCACTAATACTAACAGTGGTTTTGCTTCCATTCCATTGTGGCACTGTCTCATATACCTCATTCATTCATTCATTCATTCATGCATTTGCAGCATAACTGAAAGTTTTATATTCTATAGGTTCTCACTTTGTAAATTGGTAGAACGCTGACAGGTGGAATGCATGTTTTTTTAAAACAGCATACCTGAAATATATCAAGTTAAACTTCTGATTTTTTTGTTTTAAGTTGCATTAGTAATGCTAACAGAATGTATTCTACTACTGCATGATGAAATTATAATAAAATCAGTTTGTATCTTTGGAGTCCACTACATAAATTATACATTATTATAATTTTGTTATGCAGAAAACTTTCAGTAACATAGAACATCAAGGGAGAAATGTTCAAATCACAGCAGTAGACACAAAACACATTGTGTCAGCTTCTTAGAAAATTACATGTGCCTTCTGAGACATAAAAGTCTGAAAATCTTGAGCAAACAACAATAAAGTGCAGAATATGAAAGGTATGAGTTGCCATTTGAAGAAGTTACAGAGCAACATACTATGCAAAGATGAGGTGTCTTTAAAAATCATTAATGCTATAGTTCCAGAGAAGTCCAGTGAGCATTAACTTTGCAAATACAGTCAATGAAAGCAATTCAGTGAAGGCAGATATTTGTGAAATAAGTGTATGTATATGTTATACATCAATTCTTTTTTGACTCCACTGATAAAATCCACCAGTGCTCATCTCAGCCATGCACCTTCCATATGTCTGCTACCTTGCTAACAACTCTGGCATCCAAAAAAAAAACTCTCATTATATCAATATATGGCTTCTATGAGTCTCATGGCTTTCAGGAGAAAAAAAAAACATATTTCTTTGTAATAAATATATTTTTCCATAGCTATCTAGGTAAATGCTTATGTACCAAGATTCAGATCCTATTTAAAATTTCAAATTTTGACATGATTTTTAAAAACATCTGCAAAATCATGTGTTTTCCATTTGGAATTACTAACAGATCATACCTATTTTCAGTAAAAAATAGTGCAAGTGAGCTGTCAGACCAATCCTTTCATTTTTCTGTTCTGTTCCAAAAGAATAAACTGTAGTAAATCAAATATACATCATATAATGTAGTGCACCATTTTGTTCACTTAAAGTTGTATTTGTTTGCTACATAGTACCGGCTTAGATACTTTACCAAAACTACAAATGTAACTGTTCACAAAAACAATAACAAAATTATGCGGTAAAACCCCTGAATTCACTATCCTTCTGTGCAGGACTAGCTTAGTCCTGCACGAAAGCGGCCGTTTAGGAGCAGGACGGCAGCAGGCCATGCATATTAATGAAGGCGCACTGCCTGAGCTCCTAAAGTTCACGGAGCATGTACAAGTGCAGGGGGCATGTCTGAGAGCAGAGCTCTCAGAATATACATGCCCTTGCAATGAAGAACAGCAGAGTATGAATAAAAGAATGAGCAAGACTACTCATAGGTGTTTGCATACCCCCAGCAACACCCCCCCACATTTAGAATAGCAAGAGTTAAAACATAAAATATACATTTTTTTTTTTTTTTTTTTTTAATGAAACAGATTAAATTTAATCATAGGTGTGCAGGTTTGCCCATTGCTTAGCTATGGTTAATGCAGCTTAAATGGCACAAGAGGATAAAAAGCAAGATATATGCAAATGAAGCAGTACAGCAATAGTGTAGTGGGCAGCGCATTCATCTTACGAGCAGTCATTCCTGGCTCGGGTCCCACTTCAGTGCAATCCATTCCCCATGTCAAATCACTGTATGAACAATTTATTTTGTTGCATAACCTACGATAACATATATTTACAATATTTATATATTTATAACATATATTTGTTAACTGGAGTACTGCATTAAATGCAGATGTGAGGTGTCATTGTTATAATATTGCAAAGTCCACAGATAATCACAAGTGCCCCATATAACATATGTACACAGGAATCAGGGATACAAATGGAAGGTAAAATGTGTAATGAATGATAACTCTATACAGTTTCCAAATCAACCATCTTCCCAAGAATCAATAGACATTACTGTCTAAATTAGTGTGGTGGTAAGTAGGAGTAAGCACTAGTAAGCAAGTGTAAGCACTATTAAGCAGTAGTAAGTAGGAGTAAGCATATGTAAGCAGTAGTAAGTGAGTTTAAGCCCGTTTGCGTGGGGGTAAGCAATGTGCATACAGGTTAAGCAATATTGAAGCTAACTCTCTGTAAGCATGTTATGCCGAAGGGTAGCATAGTTTACCATTGTGCAAACCCATGCAAACTCACTTACAATTGCTTAAAAGTGCCTTAATCACTCTGTATGCATCAGCCGCTGTTCTGGCCAGAAACAAAATAAACAGCCTTTGCAGGTCTTGAACCCAGGACCCTGCACACTAGTCAACCACTAAGCCATCACAACAGTACAAAAGATTGAGGTATTACCAAACAGATCCTCACTATAGGAAATTCAAACTGAACATGTAAAAGGAATCTATATACAGCCTTATTTTGTATAACCTACTACATAACATAAATATGTGAACTGGAGTACTGCATTAAGCCCAGATGTGAGGTGTCATTGTAATAAAGTGTTGAAATCCCCTAATAAACACAAGGACCCCATACAGTGTATGTACACATGAATCATGGATACCAAACACATATATAACATGTAATGAATAATAAATCAATGCCACAATACAAATATAATGCAACTTAAATATTAGGCAATGCTAACCACTGCACAACCCAGCTTAGTAGGTGTAAGCAATGTGTAGGCCAGCTAACTCAGTCTGCCCATTGGTATACCCCTTTAAGCAATGCCAACCTTAGGTAAGCAGGTTTTCCCATAGCTTAGCCTTTTCAAAACTGTCCAATCACGGCAATGTGCGAGACACTGGCACTATTTAAACCCAACAGGTGGGAATACATCTCATAACTGGTTGTAGCTTCCCCTTGTAGGCACTATGTCTGGAATGGGAGAAGGTGTGCACTTTTGGGTGCAGCGCTGAGGCATCCAAGAGTCCAGAGTCATGGCAGGACTCCTTTTGAAAGACCATGACATAAGACTGCTGCAGGGCCAGTACCAGGGTACCCAATACAAAGCGGAAGCCTGGGACCGTCTCGCATGTGACCTCACCAGTGCCACTGGCATACCCCGAACAGGTGAGCAGGTCAGGCATCACTATGCTGACCTGAAGCAGTGAAAGGGGGATCTCTTGGATCAGTGGATCTAAGAGGCTAGGAGGAGAGGAGATACCCCAGCTATATGTAAGCATCAGTCCACTACCTGTTTAATAATTGCCAGTTCATGTATATTATGGATAGGTATGGCTAAATATTCCTCTTATCTCTTTCACAATGGCATGTGAGTGGGCTATGAACCAGGAAGCCCATGGATGTCGCTTGGAGTGGTTGTGATGCAAGGCAGGTTAGTAATACTCTTGCATGTACTGTCATAGGAAATAAATCTAAAAGTAGCAGTAAGTTAATTGCCTGTATAAAACTTGTACTGTTTAAGGCATATACTGCATACACCAGAGAATATGGCGGGAAGAGTCTCATATAGGTTGTATGTAAATAAAAGCATAATAGCCTGTCAATAAATGTCTAACTGCTGGAATGCATGTGTTTACTCTGGTATCATATGGTGATGTAGATTTATTTATTTATTTAACATTTGTTAACCGGGAAAGTCCGACTTGGAATGAAGCCAATTTTCAGCAGAGGCCCAGGGAGAAAGGCTCCACATGCATGTCTTTCTAACTTGGGAGGAAACCGGAGCACCCAGAGGAAACCCACATGAATGCAGGGAGGACATGCAGACTCCACACAGAAGCCACCCCAGCCAAGAATCGAACTGGAGAACCTCTTGCTGTGAGGTAACAATGCTACTGCTGCACCGCTGCGCTGTCCAATTTGCAATCACTTAATAGTACTGTTGTATTAAGGACTGTTACCCACACTGTGCAACATAAATTAAATCTGTAGGAATGTTTGTGTATGACCGGTGTAATCCCAAGAGGTCATATAGTACAAATGAGAGAGACATAGACAGAAAATAGTGAAAAGACTGACAACAAAATCCAAATAGCACACTCAAATGAGATGTGAACTGTTGTATTTTTAGCACAAACAGCCATGGTTCGAATCCTGGGAGTGGCAGTAGGCTGCATACAGAATCATGCCCCACAACTGTACAGATATGTCCAGAATGTCCAGTAAATCAGCCCATATCTGCTGCCTGTTGCCCTGTCCTCCAGGAAATCAGTGAGATGATCCACACATTTAGGCAGCAAACAGGAAATACAACTGATTGCCAGACATCTATGAGAACAAACCTGTCACTCTAGCAACTCCCCAAGATGTTATGAGAGTAATAAGCCAAATATGTCCCATCTACACCCCCATGTTGTCAAGCTGTGACCAAAATGTGCGCAGTAACATAGTGAGATGTATGTGCATAATACTAATGTGGAATCTGGTAATTTGTGTGGCAATATTCAGGTAGTGCTAACAAACATTACTCCCACAGGTCCTTCAGATACGAACACTGTGCCTATAAATAAAAGATTGATACCCTGTACTGGTACTGTTTACTCTGGTATTGTATGGCATTGCGAGTGTTGCAGTTGCTCTGAATAATAAGGTATCACTCATTACTGTCACCCACACTGTGCTACATAATATAACTGTCTAGGAAATCCTGTATAAGAGTGTTGTAATACAAGGTCAGAATGTAAAACCACAGGAGAATTATAGACAGAAATCAGATAAGAGATACACAGCAATATCTATATAGCACACACAACTGTTATGGACAGTGTTTTATTTTTAGCAGACACAGCCATGGTCCAAATCCTGGGAGTGGTAGTAGGCTGAAAACAGAATCATACCCCACAACTGTACAGATATGTCCAGAATGTCCAGTAAATCGGCCCATATCTGCTGCCTGTCACCCTGTCCCCTGGGAAATCAGTGGGATGATCCCAGACATTTAGGAAGCAAACAAAAAATACAACTGATTGTCAGACATCTATGGGAACAAACCTGTCACTCTAGCAACTCCCCAAAATGTTATGAGAGTAATAAGCCAAGTATGTCCCATCTACACCCCCATGTTGTCAAGCTGTGACCAGAGTGTGTACAGTAACAGAGTGAGATGTATGTGCATAATACTAATGTGAAATCTGGTACATTGTGTGGCAACATTCAGGTAGTGCTAACAAACATTGGTCCCACAGGTCTGTCAGATACAAACACTGTGCCTAGAAATAAAAGATTGATATCCTGTACAGGTACTGTGTACTCTGTTATTGTATGGCATTGTTAGTGTTGCAGTTGCTCTGAATAATAAGGTATCACTCATCACTGTCATCCACACTGTGCTACATAATATAACTGTCTAGGAAATCCTGTATAAGAGTGTTGTAATTCACTAAAGGTTTAAGAGGAAAATAGTCGAAATATGTCCCAGTTCACCTGCATGTGATCAAGACGTGTCCAGAGTCTGTGCAAAAAGAGATGGACAGGTATGTGCATAACATCAACCTGGAATCTGGGAGTATGTGTAGAAACAGTTAGTGTTAACAAACAATTCCTCCACAGGTATATCAGGTAAGAGATGCATACTGCAAGTAAAACCAGTTCATGTATATAGTTGCTGACAGCCATACTACTGTCCAGAGAAAAGCAATATGGTAGTGTACTAATACTTTTAAGATACAGATAACAGCACTGACTAGGAAAGTAATGCAAACTACAGGAATATACTAGCTGTTAACTGACATCTCCCCCCCACCATATCTGCAACAATAAACTAAATACCCAACTCAATTGGTATGTGCTGACATAAATCTAATGGTGGGACATATGTCCTATTGTTTGATAATTATTTAAATCTGTTTCTATGCATGTGCTATGTTGAAATACTCCCACATTGGTGGCATGGTGCCATCAATGTACCTGCATGCTCTTGTGATTACTACTGTGATCCCATATATGCATGTGTTCTGTTTGCTATGCAACTGTTCCATATCTTGTGTTTGGGTTAATGGGAATATCTAAGCATGCTGTTATACCTAATCCTGGAATGTGTTGACAACCCACATATGTTGATAAAACATAAACACCATAGCACGTATGGGAATGCGGGTCCCAGCAGACCCACCTATCCCATCTCAGCTGGCAGTGGCACCGGGCACCAGCACATCTAGCACCCAATCATTTGTGAACTGAGGGGGTGGAGCTAGGAACTAAACCTTCTATTTAAGGAGTAAAATAAACCATTTCAGAGCTTTATTGGAAAGGCCCACCCAGACTCTGTTACACTTTGCTGTGAGGGAAAAGTTGGTTTGCTTTTTATTTGTTGTATTTTGCATTAGTTTATTGCCTTTTTATATTTTGAGTGCTGCGATTTGTTTTCTTTACCATGTGTTTTGCTTGTGTTCTGCTTTTAACTGCATATTAAAACTTCAAAAGACCCCACAGCTCTGTCTCTTGTGAGTCAGTCAGAAATGTTCCCCACCCCCACCTTGTCACTGTCATGTTCTTAAATACCACTGTCTTTCTAGTTGCCTGCCTCTTATGTTAATTTGACCATATATCTCATTTCATCTCTCCTTTCACTGGCTTGTTTGAGTAAGCACAAAATTATCATTTTGTAAAATCACTCCCCTTCAACTATTTAAATTTATTGGCCATTCTACTGTATTTCATAGTACCAGAATACAAAAGTGATCACCCCCTTTCAATCTATCTTGCTGTTTTAAAAATAGTGACTCTCCACTAAAACTTAACTTTTTAGACAGGTGAAACTTAAGTTACCTACTTTCACATCTAACTTCTCTAGTGCACAATGCAGTGTTTAGGATAAACCATTTTTTTTTTCATCTTACCTTTAAGCATCCCTGTGACTAGCACTTGCTCTAATACCTGCTGGAAAGCACTAGGAAGCTTTAAACTGATACAAGCACTCAACTCTCCTTATTAATAAGGATAAATTAATCATAGGCACTAAACAGTCTATAACTGCAAAGTACCTTGCCTAGGTAAGGGAAAACAGCTCCTGTACTTTTCAAAAAAGCACCAAACCAGGCATGTCCAAGGGTCAGCTTCTGTTGATTTCTTCTGCCCACCTGGTGAATCTGGGCATACTGGGGCAACGCAGCAATTGCCTCATGTACACAGACAACCCTCTCCTCCTACCACCCAAAACTACAACCAGTGAGAGATGCACTTACATAGCCAAACTGGAAGCAAAACTCTCTCCTCCCAAGATTGTGCTAGACAGTCAAGAGGAGAAGGTTAACACCTGCACTACAACTCAAGCAACACATAGCCCTTCTAAACTCACACCACCAACACCCACACATATCAACACTAAATACACATATGTGGAGGCCCTTAACTGTAACCTGCCCAAGCAACAAGGACCTCCGAAGCTGAAACACAAACAAACACCAATCATAACCAAAGTGTCACATAGCTCACAACACCAGTGTGCCGCCCAGCAACAGCCCCTAAAGGGCAAGACAACATACCTAACACTTTAGTCATAGGTGACTCTATAGTCAGGCACACTGATGTCCCACTCACCTGGATGAACAAGGAGAAAATTACAGTGAGCTGCCTGTCGGGTGCCAGGATCCGCCATATAACTCATGCACTCAAGTCACTCCACAACAAGTAGAAATATGACTGTCATTGTCCATGTTGGAGTGAATGACTTGAGACGTACCTCCCTGGACTACATGAAAAGAGACATGGAAGAGCTCTCGGATCATGTGGCCAAGACAGGTATGACCTAGCATCCTGCCTTCGCGCAGAATGATACCACAATATAAGGACAAAATGATTGACTTCAACAATTGGCTAAGCTTCTGGTGTTATTCAAAAGGGATCCAGTATCTGTCTGCCTGGGACGACATGATCGACAGACCATGATGATTTGCCAGAGATGGTCTGCATCTGTCGCCCCTGGGATTCAGGTTACTGGCAAAGGCTCTTGCCACCCCTATAGTGCCTTTTTTAGGCAAAGTTCAAAGGACAAAACCACCACCATAACAGGTACAAACATGCAAAATCTAAAGGTAATGCTACTCAGTGCTAGAAGTCTAAACCTCAAAATGCACTCTCTCAAAGCACTCCTAAAAATGGAGAACATCGATATCTGTGCAGTAACTGAGACCTGGTTCAAGGCTCCCGAGAGCACCCCTGCAATACCAGGCTACAACTCTTACCACACATATTGGTCACCAAACCAGGATCAAAACACTAAAGGTGGAGGAGTGTCCATATTCACCAAGGATATTCACACCACCAGGTTAGTTGCCCAACACAATGCATCTGAAATCCTCCAGGTGCAACTAACACTAGGTAAGACTGCAATCCAAATTCTAGCTTGCTACAGATCCCCCACCATGCCCCAAGATTCTCACTACACCTTTCTAAACATACAGGAAAATATTAATATACAACCAAATACCCTAATACTGGGTGATTTCAACTACCCTGCCATTAACTGGGAAAACTACTCATGTACCAACACCTTTGCCCAACGGTTCTTGGAATTCATAAATTCCAATGCCCTGGATCAACTAATCCATAGTCCCACCAGGGGCTCCAATATCCTACACTGGGTCATTACCAACATGTGAAATCGATGCTCCACACCTATGGTCATCCCTCGTTGGTCAGATCAGACCATAAGCTAATCACCCTTAACATCCACATCCCACCCCAACCCTCCAGTAAGGAAACCTCCATAAAAAACTTCTCCAAAGCCAACTTCATGATACTCAAGTCAGAATTTACATACTTCATGACACCCATGCAGACGGGAACTGAAAGTTCGACTGCTGAGTCCTTCACTAAGGCACTGTACAAGCACAGCCACTCATTCATGAATTGTGCCATTCCAAATAGAACCAAGATGCTCTCCTCCAAAAAAAGGAAGCCAATCTGGTGGTCCCCTGCCATAAACAAACTTTACAACAAAAGGAAGAAACTGTTGCAGAAAAGAGGAAAATCCCAGGATGCAAAAAACTCCCTTACCAGCCTCAGTAAGAAGCTGAGATCCCTCATAAAATCCTCCAAAGCTAGTTATGAAAATAAAATTGCCAAAGATTCCAAAGACAACCACAAGGCATTCTATAACTATGTCAAGAATCTAAATGGCATTGCTCATATCTGCTCTGAGCTACAACAGAATGGCATTAAATATACTGATCCCAAGGATATTGCCAATATCCTGGCAGATCAATTCAGTGCCAACTTCATCCCCCTCTCAACCCCTAAAATGCCCATCTCAATACTGGAAGATTGCCAAATTCTGGTAATAATGGCCACACAGGTAAAAAATGCACTCTCCAAAGCTAAGAATACAGCATCCATGGGAGCAGATGACATCCTGGGCTGTGTGCTACATGAACTACAGAATGAACTGGCACCTCATCTAAGTGTCATGTTTAATCATACCCTCACCTCAGGCTTCATGCCCACTGAGTGGTGCACAGTTACAGTTATCCCACTCCACAAGGGGGGGATCCACCTTGGATCCCAGGAACTACCACCCCATCTGTCTGACAAGCCTGATCTGCAAGGCCATGGAACGTATTATCATGGAACTTATAAACAAAGACATTAGCAACCTTAAAACACTGGACCCCACCCAGTTTGGGTGAGTGAAGGACCAATCTTGTCTTCTGAACCTGACTGACTTCTTCAAATCAGTCTCCAGAGCTGTAGACGAGGGTAAAGCAGTCCACACAGCCTATTCGGACCTCACCAAGGCCTTTGACACCATCCCCCACTCTGGAATCATAGATAAACTTATTAAGCTGAGCATTAATTCCTACGTCTCTCGAAGGGTTGCCAACTGGCTTACTGGAAGAACCCACACTTTAAAAGTAGCTGACTCAAAATCCAGCTTCAGACAAGTGACAAGTTGACTACCTCAGGGTTCAGCCCTGGGACCTCTCTTGTTTGGCATCTACTTCTCTGAAGTACAGGCCAACACTAAGGGACTCTGGCTAACAAAGTTTGCAGATGACTGCAAACTGGGAGCCATTATTGAATCCCCAAATGAGGTCAATACTTTACAAAAGGGCCTTACAGACACAGATGCTTGGTGCCAGAGCCATGGGCTCAAGCTCAATGCCAAGAAATGTATAGTTATCCCCTTTGGGAAAAAACATGTACCCGTGAACTACCACATAGGTGGCAGTACACTAAACACCGAAAGTGTGATAAGAGACTTAGGGACACAGGTGGACAGTTGTCTCACCTTCAATAACCACATTGCCACAACAGTCAGGAAATCTTTCTATGTGGCACACCTCATCACTAAGGGCTTTTCATCCAGAAAAAAGGAGGTCATTGTTCCACTGTACTCATCCCTCATTAGACCCATTATAGAATACAATGCCCCATTTGGTATGTACCTCTCAAGACATCTGCAACAACTGGAAAGGCTGCAGAAATACCTCACTAAAAGAATCACAGGCCTAAAGCAGATGCCCTATGCTGACCACCTTAAAACACTCCAGCTATACTCTGTCGCATATTGTCTACTCCATGGTGATCTTTGCTTAACATACAAGGCCATGTCAAACCCAGAGCTGTTGGACATGCTACACTTAAAGAAATCCCAATCCCTCAGAGCCACACGCTCCAGGGATCTAAACCTTGTCATCACAATAAACAAAACATGCTGGAGAGATAGGCTTCTGACCCAGAGACTCCCTAGACTCTGGAATAGACTGCCCATACATGTCAAGCAGAGCACCTCTTTGGCCCTCTTCAAAAGGAACCTTGATGATTGGATGAGAGAAAGGAAATTCACCCTAGGGATCATGTCAGTCACCCTGCTAAACAGGGGTCCAGGGAAGTAAATAGTATGGGAAGAAATAGCCAGGGAATTGTTATGGCTAGGCTTGTATAAGCCCTATGGCCGATAGTCTAGTACCAACCTATGAACATATGAACCTATGAAACCCAGGACCTGCTCATCAACTGGTTCTGCACCACCTTTGGGCGGAACCGCCTCAGGGGATGGGGCTTATCCCCCCCAGGAGCGGGTGCGGACAGGACATTGTCACCCATCACCAGGTCCAGGCCGTGGTACATAGTGAGCTCCACAGGGTGTTTGGAGATCTGCTATGCCAGCTTGATGGCCATGTGTCACGACTAAAAGGTCAACCTGGCTCTCTGACTCAGCCCCCAGCACAGCCACCTTCGGGGCTGTGAGGGTGCATTGGTGACTGCCCATGGTTGGGGACCTCAGTCCCACTGTTTCCACTAGGGACTCGTGAGTTTCCAATTTCCCAACACCCCTCCCCATCAAGGTGTTTACCCCCACATGTGTCATATACCACCCCTGTATGTGTCTTGATTGTCTTGTCTGTTAACTTACCCAACCTACCTCCCCAAATTTATCTACTATCCCTCCCCAGCATTCCACTCTCACCTGAAAAAAAAGGAGCATTCTGTTCCCAAAAAAAAAAAATCTCGCCCAATACATAGCTGTCCGTTTTGCAAATGTGTCCACTGGACATGTAATCTGGTCTAATTGGCTTAACATATTATTGTTGTCCTCACACTTCTCTCAGGGGTATGAGTGTCCAAATCTATCTCCAAATTCAGTGTATATGCACATCTGTTGCTGTAGAAGAAATGGGCAGCTATGGACCTTCCCTACACCCTTCCTGCACACCCCTAGCTATATTCCCTACTGGCTTTCCTCTTTGTGCCCCTTTTTCACCACTTTTCTATCAACCCTTTTTCATTTCTTTTAAAGAAATTAGCACAGGGTAAGTGGGAGTAAGCACTTTTAAGCAGCAGTAAGCGGGTTTAAGCTTGTTTGTGTGGGGGTAAGCAATGCCTACACAGGTTAAGCAATTTAGAAGCTGAGTATAAGAAACCATAACCGGAAGTTAGCAGTTCTTACCTCCATGCAAACCCACATACAACTGCTTAAAAGTGCCTTAATCACTCTGTATCCAATGGGCTTTGTTCTGCCCAGCAACAAAATAAACAGCCTCTGCAATACACGAACACAAGACCCTGCACACCATAGAAAAAGTGATTTATCACTAAGTGATGTCAGATATAAATAACCCTGATGTTTTCACAAACATATCATCCAGCACAGTCATCCAACAGAGCAGGAAATATATTTATACATGTAGATGTATGTATGTATGTATGTATGTATATATATTTATATCTAAATATATATATATATATATATTTATATATATATATATATATATATATATATATATATATATATATATATATATATATATATATATATTTAGATATAAATATCTACATATATACATACATATATATATATATATATATATATATATATATATATATATACTGTATTTCTTTGTAAATAAGACCTAACCAGAGAATAAGACCTAGCATGGTTTTCCAGGGTGGTCATGATATAAACCCTACCCCAAAAATAAGCCCCAGTTAAACTTGTCAACAACACATGACGGACATGTTGAATTATAAAATAATATTATTGACACCCGTTGACTCAGGTTATTGTACTCTGCTCACCATTTTCAGACCATTCGGACACCCAACTTCTTCTCTTTGCAGAAAATCGTAAGATTCTTTGCCTAGGAGTTCTCCACAATTCTTACTGTAACTCTAACCATCAGTCACACTTGACGGTTGAGATCCTTGGCCCATAAACACTGGCAGGTGTATTTTGATCGGTCAACGTACAGACAATGTGCGTAAAGCATGCGCACGTGATAGTGCATGGTTGTGGTTGTGCCTTATCTTTGTAAACAGCACCATTTTGTGTTGCCACTCCGGTCTTGTAAGTCTTCAAATTAACCCCCCCCCCCCATACAAGATGAGTGCAAAAAAAAAGAGCTATTCCATCGCTTACAAGAAAGGAATCGTGGCAGACTCCCGGGGAAAGAATCTGATGGCTTTCTGCAAAGAGAAGAAGTTAGATCTCTGAATGGTCCGAAAATGGCGTGCAGCGTACGATAACCTCAGTCAACAGGCCGATGAGGGAAATGCTAAGAAGTGCAAGTGTGGATCAGGTCGGCAACCATTATTTCCTGAGCTGGAAGACAGCATCGTTGAGTGGATTACTAACAGGAGAGCAAAGGCTTTGGTTGTGCATGGGCCGATATCCAAGCTTTTGTCCTTGCAATGGCACTACAATTAGAAATATCCTCAGAAGAATTCAAAGCATCACAACATTGGTTGGATGGCTTCCTTCAGCGATATGAACTGTCTCTAAGAAGATCAACAACATTGTTCAAGCTGAAAGATGCTGAAGTTATTAAACGTGCACTTGCGTTCAAGTCCTTTGTTGATGACATTGACTTTTCTAAATACCAACTCTCCAAAATGATTGCTATGGATGAAACTGCAGTGTTTATGGGCCAAGGATCTCAAACTCAATCAATCAGAGGGGTGCCTTGTCAATCTACATTCCCTCCACTAGTTAAGAGAGTGCAAGTGTTACCTGTATTTTGGCAATTCATCTAGATGGAAAGAAAATCCCACCTCTAATCATTAGTAAGGGCAGGAAAAATAAGACTGAATGTATTTTAGGCATTTACATTCTTGAAACCGAAAAAGCTTTGTGCACACAAGCAGCTATAAGGAAGTGGGTCAATGTAATGCTGCCACTTGTTTTTCGAGGTGGCAAAAGAGGTCTGCTAGTCTGGGAATCAGCCAGCACTCACCGCACTAAAGAAATGAAGAAATTCCTTGCACAGAGAAGAATAGATCAAATAATGATTCCTGCAGGAATGACTGCCTATCTCCAGACTCTTAATATTGCAATAAACAAGCCATTCAAGGACCATTTGTGCGTGGAACTCAATAACTACATTGAAAATAGAATGGAAAGAAATCAGCATGGAAACTTTGTGAAGCCTAGCCTGCAAGAGGTCATGACTTGGGTGAAAAGTCATGGGATAAAATCACTGACAGATGTGTTGCCAATGCACTACGAGCAGGCTACTTGGACAAGCAGTGCTCATTTAAGGAGAGCTCTGTTGCTAGGTATGACAGATTGGGGCCAATGATTCTACAGGAAATGGAGTCACAAAAAAATCAGGTCAAAATTCAGGGGTTGGACAATTATGACAACGTTCCAGAAGAAGATGACATGACTGTATTTGAATAACTGTGAAAGCCAAGGTGCAGATATTCTGAAGTTGAAATGTTTGGAGCACTGTTTATGTAGAATTCTCACACAACTGTTTTAACGTGTTAGAACTGTTGTCCAATAACAGAAAAGTACAAAATAAATATCAATTTGTGTACATGAATAAATGTCAATTTTTGCACATGAATAAATGTCGATTTGTGTTCATTAATAAATGTTGATTTTTGTACATGAATAAATGAATAAAGGTAGATTGTTGGACGGTGTGGGTAAATAAGGCATCCCCTGATAATAAGCCCTAATGCATATTTTGGCGGGGGAAAGAGTATAAGACCCGGTCTTATTTTGGGAGAAATATATATATATATATATATATATATATATATATATATATATATATATATATATATATATATATAAGTATGTATATACACACACATATGCATACATCTGTAGATATAAATGTCTAAATATATATGTCTATATATCTATATATATATATATATATATATATATATATATATATATACATATATTTATACAGCAATATATGTGTATATATGTATATATATATATATATATATATATATATATATATATATATATATATATAATTATATATGTATATACAGATATATATCTATAGATATAAAAGAGAATATAACAAACACATATATGACCACAGGCACTGTTAATGGGGGTGACTGGGCCCAAGCAACATACGTCTTGTATGTATTGATATCCCCCCCAACACAGCCAAACAGATCTGCCCTGCAATACAATACCAACTGCTGCAAATCCCATAACGAGGAACTGACACAACATGGGCACAAGATGTTAACAGTAATCCATCCCACCTGTATGATGTCAAGCTGGTATCAATTACATATCATGCAGTACAGTCTGGCTACCATAGGTTTACCTGTAATCTGGCCCTATATATATACCACCCTAATGTTAGGCTGTGTCCATATGTGGCACCTGTCTGTGCTGTAGCAAGGCAGAACAGTGCAGCTGTGCAGGAAGGAGTTTTGAGATTGTGGACTGATGTCTGAATGTAGCCCATATATAGGTATGTATATGTGTGTGTATATACATATATATATATATATATATATATATATATATATATATATATACATGTATGTCTACAGATATACAGATACCCATATGTAGACATATATATAAACACATATATAAAACATAATATATATCTACACACACAGATATATATATATATATATATATATATATATATATATATATATATATATATATGCATATGTCTACATATATACAAACACACACACACACACATATGTAAATACATGTCCCCTATATTACCATCACAGTGCTGCATGCTATGTGTGAGAAAACAGCACACATAGCAATACACACAGATATATACAGCTGTAAGTGTGTGCAACATGGATGGGTATGTCACATGTGAACCCCATGTTGGGACCACATTGCCTTTGTCTGTGAAGTAGGTAATGGGAATATGGGGAAGGATGGCAGGTGTATTTGTGGAGGTGGTCCGGGTTGGTAGATATAGAGGACAGCCTACAGGGGTGGTATATGACACATGTGGCGGGTAAACACCCTGGATGGTGTGTGTGGTCTGTGATTGGAAAGCCCCATGGGCCCCATATTGAATCAATGAGAATAAGCCTCCCACCCATTGCTACTCACAACAGCAGTCCACGGCCCTGAAGGTGCCTGGCCTGTAGGCTGAGAAGGAGGAGCATATGGACTTTGTGAATGTGTATTGGGTGCCTCAATGTGATGTAGCACATCCCACAAGTGTCTGTGGAGCCCGCTATGGAACAGACCCAGGACCTGACCTCAGGTGACAGGATCATTTCTGTGTATGCCCCCAGGGGGGGGTCAACATCCCCTGAGGTGGTTCCATCTGGAGGTAGTGCTGGACCATTAGATGAGGAGGCCCCAGAGTGGGTCCCACATGTGATGTGGCCTGGTAACATGGCCAGATGAGTTTGGAGTGGCAGTTCTGCTGGCAAATATTCCCTAAACTTGCTATTGTGTCACTATTATAGGACATATGTGGGTAGTAATAGTCTACACAATCCCGGAACATGTCCAACAGCATGCATAGATCTCCCCAATAAAACAGAATGTCAGATGTGCAGCAATCACATAGCAAGCATACCACATGCATATATGGAACCATAGTGGCCCTGACAATGGCATGCAGGTGAATAGTCCGTAAAAGGCCAGCAATGACAGTGTCCACACAGGGAACATGGCTACAAATGCATAGCACAAAGTGTGGTACAATACAATACATGTCCCACTGGTAGGTAAGCTGTAGCCATACCTATTAAGTTGTGTGAACAGTTTGTTGCCACTGATATGGTGGGGGGGTGACAGAGATGTGTATTAAGAACTATGGTAACCTTGCTATATGAGTTGCTCAGACCTGTTTCCATCTTTGTCTTTCAGGCAAGATGTCCCATGGATGCTTACCTGCATATTCAGTGGCTGAGAATGACATAGTGCTGAATTACCTTATCCAGCTCTACCCTGTCCTGTTTGGCAGGGCCGCCCGTGGGCAGCAGGAGCAGACCGCCTTGAGGAATGACCTAGTCCACAGGGTCAATGATGTCGGACTGCATCACTGCAGTTATGAGCAGGTCCGGCATCATTGTTCTGACCTGCTTTGCAATGCCCATCAGCATGCTACTGCAGTCCGGGGGGATCACCTTGCAATGGGGGGGGTCATGCCATCCAATCCCCCTGACACGTGTTGAGGAGCTCCTTGCCAGCCTCATGGCACCTTCCCATCTGCACAACCAACAACTGCCAGACACCATTGTGGAGGTGGGTGCTACCCACACACTCTGGCTGAGGATCGTGCAGGTAAGGCCACAGGGCATATCAGTAGACCACTATTGCATATGCATCTGCATCTGTACAGGTAGATCATGCATATCTGACATGTTAAATATATAGTTTGTTGCTGCACAGTAGTAGTAATAAACAGATGTGTAGAAGTGGTAGTACTGTGTACTTGTACTGTTGATGTACTGTAATACTGCACACACCCTGTAGCAATGCCACAGCTGTGGCCACTGACACCGCATCTCTCACACTCTTATGTATGTCCCTCTGGTTTACCACCAAGGCAGCAGCCTGTAGCTGGCGAGTATGGTTTATGTTGATGCTTGCCAATACACTGGGTATGTAATGGCTATGGTATATTCCATGCATACATCTAAACACCTACCCACAATACATGTTGTACATGTTCACGTATTGTTGCTGTTAAATGCACTGCATCACAGTGGTGACCATGATGGAGTATTGGAAAGGTAAATCAGACACCTGCAAGATAACTAACATCCTGTCATTGCGTAATGTGTCCACAAGGATTAACATAATGGTAGGACACATGGACTATAGTAGGGACATGCGTGAAACATCACCCTCATGCAGTGCAACAACAGTGTATATACCAGTATTACAATGGCAACTTTTACAGATCTACACTATGACATAACGTATTACTGTGGTCCACATTATTGGCTGGGACTAGGCTGTAACGCGTGATGTTCAGTGCATGGGACACTGCAAACTGACACACATGTGTAAGCCATACTTGTCAAGCATCTGCAAAAAGGCTGAAGGTGGGGAGGGGGTGTCTGCACGACATACCAGTTCACTGCAGCAGGGATCCTAAGGATGCTAAGAATGGCTGTATCGGCACACAGTCAGGTTCAGGAACTGTGGCAGATGTAATCCTATCCCCACAGCAATAGGGACAGCAGTGTGTGAACACCAAGGGATGTGTACATGAGTAGACCTTGCAATCATGCAGAGTTGGGGGACATGTGTAGGGCAAACTAACCATACACTGGCAAATGCAGATGGCCCATGCTAGTATACCCCTGCCAGGAATAGTGGCTACTATAGTACACATAACAATAGGTACAACAAACCATCATGATAAGGGTGTGCACACATATGCACACATGGAGTTTATACATCGTGGTCAGCATCCACACACCTAACACATTTCGTAGACACTGCATGTGAATGTACAGGACATATGTCACATATCAGGCTCATGTACTGTTAATATATGTGGTGATGTGGTCCCATGGAAGATCAAGGAAGGGTGTGTCATATCAATAAGGGTGTGTACACTCCCCATAAACATGGTATGGTCTGACGGTTGTCAGTGTAATAGTACTGGATTGGTCATACATGGTCCGCTGGTGTTGAGATCTGTAAACCAGACATCAAGCATTCACAAATGACATCTGTCCACATATCATCCCAGGTATGTGTTGCTGAAAAGCATAGGGGCTGTGAGCATTAGAGCTAACATAACTGAGACAGTACTACACATTCAGCAATGGGTTGTACACCTGTGAGGTTTGGTGCACAGTACATAACAGGGTGCAGAACAGGTGCACAACAATACTGTGTACATGGATGCAGTGTTTTCCATTGGAACGGGCATCACCTACTAACACAGCCCATGCATCACATACATGTATACTTTTGCTAGAATGGATTGACTATAGCTGCACTGCATGCTGTTGTGTACCATATGTTATGCATGTTGACAGATGGGTAATGGGAGGACTGTGTGTACTGTCTTTGTGCAACCTCACCTGTATGTGTGTGTGTGTGTGTGTGTGTGTGTGTGTGTGTGTGTGTGTGTGTTTGTGTATGCATGGCTATTTTGTCTTTAGGTTCAATCTGGTGAAGTGGAGGGAGGTTGATGCATGTAGGATGTGTGTGTGTGCATGCGTGTGTATTTGTGTGGGTGTCCATGAATGCACGTGTGATTATGGGGTTGTTCATATGGCAGTACTTCCCTTTAGGATCATGCAGTACGTGGACATGGACTGACACATAACACACCAAGAATACTTGTCTGATAT
The DNA here is from genome assembly GCF_019279795.1 of Protopterus annectens. Classification (NCBI taxonomy): domain Eukaryota; kingdom Metazoa; phylum Chordata; order Ceratodontiformes; family Protopteridae; genus Protopterus; species Protopterus annectens. Next base: position 910,445,682 of record NC_056744.1, on the reverse strand, counting down.
GTAATCACAGGACAGCTAATAGTATAATAAGGTCTGTAGCATGGAACATGCATTGGGAGGGAAAGTAGACACCAGGTATACCCTTAATATCACATTCAGCAGAGAGGTGAATGACAACCCATGTATGCATCATTACAGCTGCATTGGGGAATTACTAGACAACACCAGGGAGTGTATCCATATATTACTGTTGTCACATGATAGGTTGATTGAGCAGCATATCTTGTATGTACTGAGCAATACTTACACATGACACTCCAGTGCGTGACATTATGGAGTGAACGCAGTAGCCCCTCACATATAGGGGAGATGCTCACGATGTCTGGACATACACAGCGTGAACACTGAATGACAGCAGTGAGGCTATGTAAAACCTACTCCACTCAAGTCAAGGAGGTAATGGAGTAACAAGTCTTATATTGTGATCACTTGTCTAGGCATTTAGAGGAATGATACGTTAATGAGTGGTATTAATGAGTGTATGTTACCAAGTGTGATGCAGGATAGGGAACTTATGGGAATAAATGCAGGACTGTCTGTAAAATCACGGACAGGTAGGTATTAAGGTGGAATATGTTTGTGTGTGTGTGTGTGTGTGTGTGTGTGTGTGTGTGTGTGTGTGTGTGTGTGTGTGTGTGTGTGTGTGTGTGTGTACTGTTATGCAATCCTGTACAGGTCTTAAAGTGCGTTTCTTGTTTTCCCCCACAGGTGGCGAGGTGGGTCAGGGTCACTCCTGCATGCAATCTGATGTTGGTGTCAATATAGACACCAACAATGATGATAGTACTGTTGAGGCAAAGGTGGGGCTGTCAGGGGCTGAAACAGCAGCATCATTTGACATCCCCCTCTTAGCCACCCCAACTCTGCACACAGTTTCAGTGCCTATACATACCCCATCACCAGTGGCCATAGCAGATGGACAGTTAGCAGTTGGTAGCAGTGCACAGGAGAGTGTTGTATCCATGCCTACTGTGTCTGGTCCCAGCAGACATGTCTGGCAGGGCACCACATAGGCAGATATTCCACAGCGCTCATGGTAGGGCCACTGGTCATCATGCCACTGGCAGAAGCACCACAACTGGTGCCACCAAGCGCATGTTTCAGGCTGTCATGGGGGTGCAGGCATGTATGGATCTGTGCACCAGTCAGGCCCTGAGGCTGCAGAGGGATGCTCTCACATCTGCAAGAGACAACTTCCATGAACTTTCTGGTGCCCTCCGTGCTCATACCGAGGTCATGGATAGAAGGTTTGGTGAGATGATGGGCCTCATTGACAGTGGTTTGTCCGTGCTTGAACATATGGCGGGAGTGCGGCTATAGATGCATGGACATAGGCCAGCAACACCAACAGATGGCAGTCAATGTGGACATGCTAGGACACCAAGGTGCTCCTGTAGTGGCAGTACCAGCACCAGCACTGCAGGAGGGGCACTGTCCACACCACACCACAGCAGGCAATGAGCACATGGTCCTAGCCAGTCCCAGGAGGGACCTGGTTCCAGCAGACATCTGTCATCATCAGGGTAGAGTAGCACATTGAGGCCTATACCTGGATGTGCCCATGGAACCGCTGGCAGGCACAGTCCATGTGTCCATGGCCGGAGGCAGTGAACTGCACACCTTGCCAGGTATGGTCTGCAGCTGTCCATAAACACCTGTATAGGGCAGCCACATGGCAGAACTGTGTGCATGCATACCCACACACTATACGAACACACCTAGGGCAACCCCATACCTACCACACCACATCACCATGTCCAGTTCAACTAATTACACCCCTCACCCACACACATGGTGTCAAATGTATGGCCCACCCTCAGCCTCTGGCAAACCAACACACACCCTGTGCATATGATGATACCTGTACCACAACCCTGTCATCCATAACATCGATGCAGGGACAGGCTAATATGGTTCTGATGCTCACGATGACTGTACTACAGTGTACCAATGTACTGCAGTGTAACATGTTGTCAGGAGTAATGTTTAATGCATACATGTCAGGTAGTGTAGCCATCCAGCAATGATGCATTATAGCTATTAGTAACACTGGATGATTGTGGTCTTCATAATGTTATCCATTTGTGTTGTAGGTGTACATGTGTCAGCAGGAGGATGGCCTGCAGTCATATTCCACAAGGGATATGGCACTGTGGTGATACCATGGCTGTGACATATCCAGGGTACAGTTGAACACATGCCACAAGTTTGTATATCAGTTATTGCCTGTGCCACATGGACAGGTGACCCGCTGGGACATGTATAATCTGCAACCTAATGTAGACCCATCCACATACACACACACTATTACTTGGCAACACTGGGACTAGACCCCTACCTAGGTATGTAGTGCTACTGAACTGTGTGGCTTTAATTGCACACACCACACATCGTTTAGGGTGAGGTGTATTCCAGGTTACATGTTACATGCAGAACATCCCCAGACATGTACAGTATGGTAATGGGGGATGTAATGGTTACATTTAGACAATACATAGTGTGACATACCATCATATACACATTAACAGACACATAACAGGCAGGCACACATCCAAGCGACATGGGCCTATAGGTGCTAACTAACTTGTTGATGTGTCCAATGTGTTAGAGGTAGGCTGCACACAGCACATGCATAACTGGGCAGGATTATGGTATCAGTTATCTGTATGGTTGATGGTGACTGTGGTCACCATGAAGTGGTACATGGGACATATACCGAGTGTACCATGGTGTAATGACAGTGTACACAGCACCTACATCCCCCAGTGGATATTGTACTCACTGGAACTCATGATGACACTCTGACATACCCACCATCACACATTGCCCATGACTGCAATACAACCCATTTTATATCACAACAGTGGTACTACAGGAATATGCATCTAATGCACATGCCACAGGCATAGTAGGGTGTTACATTGTCATGCCTCACCTATGGACAGCAACAACACTATCTGTACTACTGTATGACAGTGCGTATTGTAATAGGAGTATGTGGCCTTGGAATGCTGTACCCTACAGATATACAGACATGCACACATACACACACTTGCCAGCACTTAATGGGTATCCCATGGCTATCGACCCATTTGTACAACACTGTTGTATTGGTACTGCAAGACTCATGTAGCCGGTAGGGAGAGGCGCATAACAGGGTACATGTAATGTCCAATACAGCAGTAACCCCATCTGACTATGGCAATGAGTGTTGCAGTGGTTGTGAAGGCCCTCATGGAATTCCCAACTACAGGTGTACTAACACACAGACAATGCTATCCTCAGTAATGCACATGTACACATGTGTCAGTACTGGGGTACATCACTGCAGGTGGTCATAGTTGTGTACCTGGCTATTGTCCATGGAGAGATGAGTTGTGTAGGGGATGTGTGTACAGTGGTGTCATACCACCTGTCATGTGCCAGCAGGCAACCTATCGACAGACACCACTGTGATGACCCACAGGGTGAGAGTGACATGCATCAGCCAATCCTCTGGATGCCTCTTGCACATGGCCACTGAGGTGATCAGGGTGTTGTCTCCAATATGTGACAGTTATTACACAGCTGGGCAGACATGTCAGTGTCAATCAAGCATAGGTTGCCTGTATGTATCCCAGCTGGATACCTGCCATCTGTACATCTGTACAGGGACTGACAGACATCAGCTTGGTAAGTAGCTATGCAGTAGGATGAGTGTGTCGGCAGATAGACGTTTAACAACAATATGTATGCCTTTACTACATGTTGGAAGCCCTCACTAACATGTGCTGTACAGATGGTAGTCTACAGTTACATTCCACATGTTGGATC